>NW_017972361.1:365746-401833 GCF_001876935.1 Asparagus officinalis
TGAGCTCAAATGTGGGTTCTGGCATAAGTGATTAGAGTTCCACACTTCCATGATCCTCAATTCTAAAAGTAATTCACTACTTGTACCTATTTTTCATATGTGGCTGGTCTGAACTAGTAGTTTGCTTTCATTCGGATAAACTTTTGAATGTATTCTTATTTGTTAGATCATAACTTATGAATTTAATCAAACGTATTGATCTATTGATGTTAATTGTTTTGCTAAATCATAGCTCAAATTTCCATAAAAAATGATAGCTAGCGTTATCTACTCATTTCTCTATCAATACATGCTAATCATACTAATTTATGTCAGAATGCCAATACTTTTTCTATGATAAATTCACTGTTAATGCAACTCTATCTGGTCATGTTCTATATTGCAGTTTTTGGATGCGGTGGTGAAAGAGATAGAGGGAAAAGGCCTCTGATGACAAAAATTGCTACTGATAAAAGTGATGTGGTTATATTGACTTCTGACAATCCAAGGAATGAAGATCCACGTACGTGTCTTAACTGTACTATGTGTGTTCGAGCTTTGTTCTTGGTTCATCTATATATTGAAATAGCTGGTCATATTTTAAATTTCTGCACTATTACTAACTTCACTAGAGACTTATACACAATGATCGAATTTCACATTCTTATACTTGACCAGTTGACATCTTGGATGACATGTTGGCTGGCATTGGTTGGACTATGCAAGATTATCTAAAACATGGTGAAAATGACTATTATCCACCCCTTTCAAATGGCCATAGGCTTTTCTTACATGACATTAGAAGGGTAGCTGTGCGCGCTGCTGTTGCTATGGGCGAGGAAGGTGATATAGTTGTAAGTTTCAAGCCGTCATCTATATTCTTCTCTTTTGAAATCGTATTGATTGTTTTCATTAGTTTGTCTTAAAGTCCTAGCTACTACACTAAAACTCTGAAGTTGTGGTGAGAGTTGAGGGTTATTGTTTTATATTCTAACATGCCCTTGCAGGTTGAGCACCCTTTTTATGGGCTGAGACCTGTACTCACACACTAGTATCGATTTTTTGTTTTAAAACCACATTAAATTCGTGACTAGTGGGATTCGAACGGACTTGGGTTGTTCTGATACCATCTTAGTGTCCTTGCCACTACACCGAAACTTTGAAGTTGTGGTGAGGGTTAAGGGTTATTGTTTTATATTCTAACAGTTTGGTTTATCAATACATATAGAAAGTACTTGCAAGACAAAAAAGAACATCTTTCTATTGTGTATTTTGAGGTGAGTATACAAACTTCCTTTAAAGTTAGTATATCCAACTTTGTGCAGCATGCTAGAAAGTAATCCTTGCCTGTTAGACATGTTTTCTACTGCATGAAGTTTGTATCATCGAGTTACTGCAAAACTTTAGGCCCCAACTGGTAGTGCCTTCTCACTTTGCTCGGTTAACTCTTTGCACAATGTTCTCCCATGGTGGCAAATGTAGTACATTATGTCAGCTACATTCAACTTTACATACATTTAAGATGTAGGCATACTTTTGATTGTCTAGATAATATACTTCTTTGCTGTATAATATACCATGTGAAGAGAAGGGAAAAAAATGAAAGCTGTACTCACTAGTATGGATTATAGCATGGTTGGAAAGGGACAATGGTAGAATTAGCAGAGAGTGAGATTGAACTGCTAAAAAGAGAGTTATCTATCAACTGAACTTAATAGATTACTCCCATCATAATTTAGAATGATTGTAACAGGTCTGTGATTGGAATAGGTTCTTTGCCTCTTTAGCTTATATCATCTCTTTGAGATGAATATAGTTCCTGAAGCAAAATTTGCATTTTCACCTCTTCAGACACTCAGTATTGGCAATAAAATAAAGCACATCACCTGCTGAGTTAAATTAACAACTAAAAGCGTCTCTTTATTATACTTTATGTCATCGTCTATTAATCTAAAAATGTCATTTTCAATAAATTTATTAATGCTTTCAGTGTTTAAACAAAAGGTTGAAGCTCTAGCCAACTTAAATGGTAGCATTGCATCAATTTATTTGAGTTATTATCTAATCATCTTAACTTACATTTACATTCCCTTTGAGAAGTTTCTGTTTACCAAAGGTTCAGAAAGTCTGTGCATAACAATAATATTTGAATTTTGAAATGCAAGTTTTGGTTTGAAAATTTCAAAACCAAGTGCATGTTGGTAGTTTATAATTTTGACGTGTTACAAAGTCCTAACCAATCACTCCTCACCCCATCCTACTCCGCAACCAAAAGAACTTGTTCTTTTCAGTGTATCCTTTTCAAATCCTCTGGGAAGATAACGCAAAGATCTCTTCTTGTATTTTTCTTAACGTAAGACATTTTGTATCTAATACAGCTCGTATTACTTTCATGTTATATGCTCTGAAGTCATGCTAGATCAATAGGTAGGTCGATTTTGTGGTTAATTGTATTTGTTCCTTCTTCTGATCAAGGTTTTACAAATAAAAAATCGGAGAAATATCGGATGGCCAAAATGCAAATTGATCACGAATATTTGGAAAATATCAGAGATATGTAGTAAATATTGAAGTATCATATCGGATGATGTGCATATATAATATAATATCCTAAAATGTAATCTAATCATATTTCATGAAATCTAAGCACAAAAAAATGTAAATAATATATGTTTAGGATCACTAACCAATTGTCAAAACTTACTTGGGAAAAGAGCATACTAGAATTTACTACGAAACTTCATGAGGCTGGAATTTTTGCTAAAAGACATCAATTTTTTTTTTGCAAAACTATATTGTTTAGCAATAAGCCATATAAAATGACATATCAGTCAACTTATTAGCTAATATATTAGCTATGTTGGGGATATATCGGTCAAACATTACAAAAAAAGCGTATATTAGGATCATATCGTTTTGCAGCAAGTCTTATAAATGGATATACCGGTAGTATATATCAGATATATCAGGGATATTTAAAACAATGTTTCTAATCTTGCACCTTTTCGTTCTGCAGCCTTTGGTGTCTAAAATTTACTAAACTTGATATGACTTCTTTTCTTCTTCAGGTTGTTGCTGGTAAAGGTCATGAAACTTCCCAAATAGAAGGCGATAAGAAGGAGTTCTTTGATGATAGAGAAGAGTGCAGAGAAGCACTGCACTATGTTGATGAATTGCACCAAGCAGGGATAGACACGAGCGAGTTCCCGTGGCGGTAGGAAGCTTCTATCTGTTTTTCTGAAGTTCTCGTGTTTCTGACATATAATTGCTTTGCTGCAAATTTAACCCTACGATCAAGTATGTTAGATTAATCTGTCACATGAGCTTGCTTAAATGCTATCAAGTGGAAAATCTAGTTAGGCCCACCAATGTTTAATAAGTGGAAGCGCAAGGCGAAGCGTTAGACCCTTTAATGAAGCAAGACATAAGCTTTAAAGCATGAGGCGTAAGCCTCATGAGTTTAAGCATACATATAATATATAGTGGTTTAGTAATTTACAAATAGATATATTCATGTCCTAATTAGTAAATATGTATTAAATATGTGAAGTATAAACAAAACGCAAATCACAATAAACTAAGCTACATGCATACCATATATATTTATACTCATGCACCTGGTCATATTGAAGTTACATAGTGGCAATTTAATGTTAGCCAAAAATCCTTTTATATCCTCCTATCTTGTCTAAAGCATGCGCTTTAAAAGAGAGGCGTTGTATGAAGTGCGAAGCGCACACTTCCGTTATGCTTTAAACGATGAGGCGTAAGCTTTAAGAGATAAATACCTTCCCTCTTGAGTTTTGAAGCGTTTACCCTTCAAAAACTTTAAAGCGAGTTTCGAAGCAAATCTAAAAAAAAATCTTTTTCAAACATTGAGGCCTACATAAGAAAGATTTCTTGGTTGACCATATATTTTTCGTATAGATTAAGTTTCAAACTATTTCCTCTCTCTGGTTAAGAAGATAAACAAAATGAAAATTTTGACTTTGTGTTGAAAGGTTTTTCCTGTCATCTATTGTTGGTTTGCTAAAACCGTTGAGAAATAGAGGAAATGGGAACCAATTATTATGTTCTATCATCTTTTATACTCAGACTGCTGCTGTTGCTATTGCTGCAACTTGTAGTACTGTTAATGGTGCTAGTACTCTCCTGGGAGACACGTGATCTAGCTCTAATATAGACATTATAATTATTTCAATGCCTTTCTAGTTTGAATGCTTTGACTCAACTTAAAATTCATATAGAACTGACATGCCTTCCCATTCACACACTCTGCCATCATTGTAAAGTGAGAAATCTTAGTTTTATTAGAAAGGTTCCTAAATGCCAAATAAGACTCTTAAATTGCAATGACTTTATGAATTTTTCAATTACAGCTCAGCATAAGAAAAACATATATATTTTTAATATAAAGTTGGATGTATGTACAAGGAAAAGCCTTGATTCAAGATGATGTTTTTTTCCCCTTTTGTTTACAATGCTCTAATTTTGTTCATGTCATAGCTTCTTCTGTTAAGAATGCTATGCAACGTCCATATGTAGCATGCAGTATTCTGAACATAACTCCTCTTGAAATTTTTTCAGTTAATTTATTGCTATATACAAAATAGCTTCTTTAAGATTGAATGTTGCTGATTTTATTTATTTTGACGTCACTATGTTCATTTCTCTAAACATTGCATATGGCTCACAATTGGATTATGAAAGAGGATTCATGTAATAACTTATCTACTTTTTTCCCCTTCTCTTACTATATTATTAAACGAGCTTGAATGATTGATATTTTTGCATTTGTATATGAGAAACTGCGATCATGTTTATTAGACAGAGGCATATTGGAAAAATATTACTAATACTAAGGGTGGAAATGTACATGATCTACACACTATATCAGACATTCTTAAATTGTATGCATTGAAACCCTAAGCTAATAGAGAATCCAAAAAGGTGTGATTTTTTTCTGTAAATGTATGTATTGTACATTATATATTCAATTATGTGCCCGTGTCCCATCTCCCACCCTTTAAACAGGGAGGAAATGCATTCGATCATCTTGTTCCCTCCCTCGAATCTGTGACCAACCTAATCACAAGCGCCATCAACTCCCTCGCTTCCTTTCCTATATTTTGCTATTTAATGCCTTAAACAGGATAAAACCAGAATTAGCCTATTGTTTTCCCCCTTTTACCAACCTAAAAATATTTTTCTTAATAAAGTGCTCAGTTTAAGTAGAATTACTGCGAAAGTATCTCTATGACCACTGTCACAATGCATTGTGAGTTGTGACATTGCCAATCTCAAGTGTCACTGTTGGCTCTCTCTTTCCATTCAACTTATTAATATGTATCAAGTTCAGTGAAATATTGCAAGTTTACAGCTTACTCTTGGATCCATCTTATCTTGTACAGGTTACCAGAGAGCCACTGATGTGTCCTACTATAATACATGAGGTCATACCTCAAGCAGGTCATATTATGAAGACATAAGTTCTGTTATTTCATGATTACTATTGAGCTATCATGGAGTGATATTACAGGTCCATTCGCACTGATCCTTTGTTGCATATTACTATTTTATTTTTCTCCCTCATTGAACTCACTTTCTGGACATGAGCCATCTGGAGTAAAGACCTTTTCTGCTGCATTCTATTATGATTTGGAAGTTAACACTATCTAGTAAATTTTTTTGTCATTTATGATCTACAACTTTCACTTTCCAAGTTGCATAATGCTTCCTATCCTCATGTATCTTTTAATTCTTCATCATCCTATTTCTTGTCGATCAGAAATGGTTTGGACCGGTTTGCTACAGAGCACAAATCTCCATGGAGATGTTGACGTTTTGCTGCCAAAGACAATTTAGCTGCAGAGCACAAATCTCCATGGAGATGTTGACAAATTTTGCTGCTTATGTCAATTTAACATTAAAAAAAACTTATTGTGTTCAAAATTTCTGGTCAAGGTCTATCCAGAAATGGGGTTTTTCCATGAAGCCGGCAGGATAGGGATCCTCAAGTACTAATAATTGAACTGTGGTGAAATATTCCTAAAGATCTCCAATATGAGGCTAGCATCAATTTGTTGTTATAATATAAAATTCTCTCTCAATTCTCACCACAACTTTCAAGTTTTATACAGGCAGAAACCTTTAACATGTAATTGTAGCCAATCAGATCAACGTATCACCGCCACAAATTTAAAGCGGGTTCAAAAAGGATAATGGTGATTGAGTTTAGATTTCATCCCCAGAAAAGGGTGCTAACCTACAGTGGCATGTCAGCTTATAAAATTATAACTCACAATCCTCACAACTTCGGAGTTTTGGTGTAGTAGAAGGGACCTTTAACTTTGGAATTTTGTTATGTAGGGAACCTACCTTATTGGTCTGGTAGGTTATACTTATTCAGCTATGAGATGACTGCCAGAGCTCCTAGAGTAAAAAAGAGTAGAAGGAATAAATTAATTACTAAATTTTCTACAGGAAACTTTTCGGCACAAGACAGAATGATGTGATGTTAACACATTTCCCAAATTACTCCAGTTCTACTTTCTAATGATTCAAATTTTTTTTGGGTGCATTGTCTGTTTCTCCTTTTTCATTGTGTATTTCCTTATAAGAATCATTTGAATTCTATTTTGTGTTGCAGTTAGGGGCTTCTACTAGATAAAGGCAATTTTGTCATGAAGATGATCCTCGGTCTCTTCTATCAGAGCCATCTGCAGTTTGTATCTTGTTTGTTTGTAAATTCCTGTTATATTTTGTTATAGATGTTATGTAACAATAAGGCTTGGTGCAGCCTTTCTAAAGCCCCTCAATATTGGAAGTTTTTCCAAGTAGTTCAGAATTTGGTGTTAAATGATATAATTACTGGAAGCAGAAGCTTGTTGTCTCTTTACTTTTTCTCACTCTTGTAAATGAAGAAATTGAATGGACAGCAATGGAGAATATGCAGCAAGCTGAGTCCGCAGTCAAGAAGTTGGAGCTCTGAGATTCTCTTTTGAGATGCTCTTTTTTCTGCCTCAAAGTCGACTCTCAGATTTGCCGCCTGTTCATCTCATCTTTCAAATGTTGATGTCACTAAGTTCACCACTCCATTCTACAGGGAGTAGGGAGCACTGTATGAAATTTTCGGTAATGTCATTACTTGAGAGAGCATATCGTGCAATGTTGAAATCAATCTTCAACAAAAACAGATACCAATGAAATTTCTGTCAAGAAATTTATTTATTAAGTATTTGCTTTTCCTTGTTTAGGTTAACCTAAAAAGGGAGAATATATTAGTTAGTCTTCCAGATTCATTTAACCATCCCAGCTTAGTGAAATTGTAAGAGAAGAACTTTACCTTATTTTCTGTTTTACTTTCTCTTCTTCCTCTTTCTCATGATAATTCTTTTTTTTCCAATTATATTCCTTTTATTTGTTTTTTCAGTTAATTTATAATATTCTTTCATTGCCTTTCCAAACTATCTATATTTCTTAGTTGTATAACCATGTATTTATGTTCTCAAGTGGTTATTTGTTTTGTTTGCAGTTGGTGACGTTGATGGCACCGACCCACCAGTTGTATGTAAGATGGACTATGTCATAATTTTTTCAGCTGTGGCTCCTATGTTCATCAATGCGATACGCGTAAAGCTCAAGAGAGTTGGATATGGGGATAAGTCAGTCAATTTGTTTGTTAAACAATTGAAAGTTGGTATGCATATAAGATACTTTTTTCTCTAGTTGTGCATTGAATATAATTACATGTATTTCGATATAATAACATGCAGATGGCTGTTCTTGTTTTGAGTAGCAAACATGTTTGGATTTCCATATTTTAAACAGGTAAAACCAGGCCCCGCCGAATTCAAGTCAAATCAAAATAGGATATGAATCTCCTGTTTTCTGTGTTTGAGCAGAAAGAGACCAAGACAGTTCAAGCATTTGTGGCCCCCACTCTTCCTCTGCCACTTCCACTGTCATTTTCGTTTCCTTAAAAAAAGACCTGGTAATGAGAATAGGACACAAGCATTTTAATGAAGCAGCTAGAACCAAGGACTAAGATGTTAAGCTGGAGTGAATGGTGGTTAAGATCTACCTCACTTCTTCAGATAGAAAAATGCAATATGGAAAGCAGCCTAAGACAGAGAACTGATGAGACAATTGTTAGACGACAACAGAATGAAGAAGAAGAAGAAGAAGAAGAACTAGTTTATGTGGGAGTGAAGAAGGAACCCTGAGAAGGGAAGGCTACTTTCCGGTGGCTTCTTGAGAATACTTATGAAGAGAAACTGAAGGTTGTTATTGTCCATGTTCATATCCCAAGACAGACGATCCCCTTCAGTATACACTCTCTATCTCTGTTACATATGAAAATTTTCTTTTCTAGCGGATGAGCCACATTCAGTTCCCTTTCTGCTTTTCTTGAGATTTGCGTTAGCCATGATTATTTGCTTCTTAAGTTTCAGTAATTAATGTAAAGGACTTTATCGGTGCTCGTATTTAAAAGAGATTGGTAGATAACCCATTTTTCCCACTACAAATTGGTTGAGAAACAAATGCTGCATCAAGTTGACAGGAAACCAAAATTTAACACATGATTTTGTTATTTATTTATTTATTTTATTCTTTTTCCCACTACAAATTGGTTGAGAAACAAATGCTGCATCAAGTTGACAGGAAACCAAAATTTAACACATGATTTTGTTATTTATTTATTTATTTTATTCTTTGCACATTTTGGTTTTTATCTTCATCATTTTCCTTCAAGCCTTTCCCCATCAAAACAGGGTTGGTTTTATAAAAACAGTGGATAAAGGTTTATGACTGCTTGTCAGCATGTTGTCTATTTTTCACCAGTTAGTTCCACCATCTTTAAAAAAGCAACTCTAAAAATAAAGAAAATAATTTTGATTGAAAAATGTAAGATGACAATCTTTCTTCTGAAGTAGGAAACTGTCTAGACTAATATGTATGATGATAATCTTGTTGTGGGACATTGTGTTAGTTATGTTGCTGAATATAGAAATAGTATCACATTTCTCAATTTACAAAAATGAGTGAATACCCATAGTTAGGGAGGGCCTACACTCAGTGAACTGGGTATGTAATAAAGATGGGGGATGAAATATTTACTGATTGATCTTCTGCAAGTTTGAATCTGAATCTAGTGTAACAAAGGATGGACTAAGCTGAAATTTCAGTTTACTGATTGAATACCCATAGGTAGGGCCTACACTCAGTGAACTGGGTATGGAATAAAGATGGGGGATGAAATATTTACTAACTGAGCTTCTGCGAGTTTGAATCCGAGTTTTTTGTGATGATTACTAAGAAAGAGGAACAGATATTTGTTGTTAACGGAAATTTCAGTTCACAGCTCTTTTACACCATACTTGAATTTTTAGAAACTCAAGTAAGGTTCGGGTCTTACTATCAAGAACATTGTTATATACATGCACTCTTACGGACAAACAGATGTATTACTTAAGTACAAGGTGCCTCTTCTCTTCAATTACACTGATAACTTACAATGAGACTCATGTTAAAAATTGGATGTATGCTAGTTCTCTCTACTTATGTCACTCGTTTGTAGTTGATATTCCTGCAATCACAATCCTTGATGATAAAAGTAGTATTAATTTTTTCCTTTATGTTTTAATTCATTATTCCCAAGGGAAGCGAGCTTCGTTTAAGAAGGATAGAAGAGCAATTGTGAAGGAATACGAACAACGTGAGAGGGAGAAGATGCAAAAATGTTTAGATGGTTACATGAATGTGTGCTTAGAACTAAAGGTGCATTTGCTGTTACTTAATCTTATAATCTTTACTTTTCCTTAAACAGTATATTAACTCTGCGTGATTGTTCCTTTAGAAAGCTCATCTGAGAGCCTTCTGAGTTAACTCTATTCCATTGATTTTTGATTTTTCCGTGAAAACAAGGACGAAACATTTCTAATGTAAAATTATACTCAACTATAAAAGATAATATAGTATCGATGTCAGAAGCCGTTATTCAGAAAATTTTTTTCTTTTTCAGATGCAAGCTGAGAAACTAGTGATGGAGGCAGATGCTGCTGCGAAGGGGCTTTTGGAGCTTATATCGACACATAAGATTGACAATCTTGTTATGGGATCTGCAGCAGACAAGCACTATCCAATGTATACCTATCAATATTTTAAGAATAGTGAAATTTTGAAATGAACTGCAGATCACACCCTCCAGTTTGCTCAGGAAAATGCGTTTTCCTTCTTAACAGCACCTACAATATCGTTTGAAGATTTGATATTCCCAAGTTGATTTTAGCTGATAATATTTTTATAAAAGCAATTATGAGCGGGAAATAATTACTGAGAAATTCTGAATGTTCGATTCATTAAATTAATCATCAAAATTTCACCTTGCACTACTTTTCATGGCTTAAAGTGACATTTATTCAATAAATATCGCAGTAGTCTGAACTGTGGTCTCAGTTCTGTTTTCTTCATGTGGTGACTGTGATATAAAATTTGAAATGTGCAAGTTATCGATAAAGGCGGCCCAGTGCATGAGGCTGCCACCAATGTGCAAGTTATTGATGCTTTTCTTAAATAGTTCAGTTATCCCTCCACTTGATGACTAGCCATCTTAGCAGATATTTCTTTGTCTTCTAGATCACCTAAGATATTATCCTTAAAACACAGTAAATCATAGCAAGAAAGAGGGAGATGTCTTGCTATAAAGCTGACCTGACAGATTTTTATTGCAGTTGAATACCCACTAATGAAAGGTTTTAAAGTCACAGGTCAGGAAGATAAAAGAACCAACATCAAGGACAGCGATTACTGTGATGCAACAAGCTGATTCGTCCTGCAATATATGGTTCATTTACAAAGGAAACCTGATCGGCTCAAGGTGATCCTAGACCTTGTTAAATTTGTTACTTCTGCTTCCTTTTTGCTTTTCTTTAAATTTTGTCACCAGTTAGATATATTGCAATTCTCGTAACTCATTGATTATACTTACCAGTACTTAGTGCAACACATGAAACCTTCTGAATTCATCTGCCATAATTAATTGAGCCATTGATGTAATCCTCATAGTTCATTCATGTATGTTTTCTTTTTAACTGTAAATATGAGAGAGGGAACGATTGACATGAGAATTTCTACTGGGAGAGTGTGTCAATGGAACAATAGCATTTCATGAGAGGATAACATTTAACTCCTGAAAAAAAATGAAAGACATTGTTCACTTTCTTCAAAATTTAGCCTATATTTACTTCCTCCATTATAGTGTGCGCGTGTGCATGGTGCGCGTGCATGTGCATGCATGCAGTGTGGGTGGTGGGGTGTGTGGTTCGCTAGTGTGTATGTGTGGGGGCAGGAGCGAGCACATCGGCATGTGTGTGGGTACGTGGATGTGTGCCCACACACGTTTCTATGTACTTGTGTTTATGAGCAATGGTGGGAAGATTAGTGCTTTAAATGATCATTAGAGGAAATTTCCTCCTTTTTCCAGAGAGTTTTCTTTCCCTTCTATAAATTTTATGCCATGAAGATTATCATGATTGGTCTGATGATGAAATAACAATGTGGATATTGGAGTTTTAGACATAGGGCTTTTGTTATATTAGACCCCAGATCTCCATATTTTTAAAATTAGACCCCCAATCTATTTAAGTTGTTTAAAT
Organism: Asparagus officinalis; assembly: GCF_001876935.1. NCBI lineage: Eukaryota > Viridiplantae > Streptophyta > Magnoliopsida > Asparagales > Asparagaceae > Asparagus > Asparagus officinalis. The sequence continues at coordinate 377,383 of NW_017972361.1, forward strand.
AAGACCTTAAAATCTATCAAGTATATTAAGTTGTTTTAGATATGACCCCAAATTAGAACAAATATGAACATATAAGGGTCTAGTTTAGAAATGTGAAGATTTTAGGGTATAACACATAATTAACAAATATTTGGGGGTGTAAGATGGCAATGACCCTTAGATGTATCATAAGAGGAAATCCCTCTAGACCCTGCATGCTATGAATAAATTGCTCATCTTCTGTGGAGTTCTCAAAACTTAACAAGCTTCACTAGTACAAAATGAGGCATCCTAAACGGAAAATTTCATCTAGGAAACTCACATTTCCGTCTAAAAAAACTATCTCAGACGGAATTCCTTCTAGGTTGTGAGTCGAGTATGTTGCCGTTTATGATGCGGTATTCTAGACGGAATTTCCGTCTAGGATGTATCCTAGACGGAAATAAAATCCGTCTAGGAAGCTTCCTAGACGGATTTTTATTTCCGTCTAGGATGTATCCTAGACGGAAATTCCGTCTAGGATACTTCCTAGGCAGATTTCCATCTAGAAAGTATCCTAAACGGAATTTCCGTCTAAGATGCGTGCTATAGTTTTTTTTTGAAACAAACTTTGTGTATTGAGTTACAAAGTGAGCATTCCGTCATTATACAAAATTGAAACCTATTTTAAGCAAAAAAAAATTTGATCAATTCTGCAAGTAAGATAATCAAGTTTTTAACTAATTTAATAATCTCTGTTAACAAAATGTATCCATCATTAGACAACACAGCAAAAACATTAAGTTACAAAGTGAGCAACAAAAAAAAAAGATTCCATAACAAGCATCAAGGCACATCCACTGCCTTGGAAAATTCCATATCCAGTCCCTAGGGACATCAATTAGATTACGACTAGAACCATGATCTGCAAATACCTGCATCAAAATTTATACTTGTTTAAGTATTTTACTACAAGGACATTAGTGAAGTCAGAATCATTTGCAACATTCAATTTTATCATAAGGACACAATATTTACCTCATTAACATGGTAATATGTGCCATTGAGTGGAAAACTTCCTCTATTTGTTGTCCTACATGGAATCTGTTCAAGTTGACATACAAATAACAGAAATCATCTAGAATAATCCTTTGTGGGTGTATATAAGTTTGTACTTTAGTGACGAGTCATCATTAAATATAAGATATAACATAGGTCATATATAAATATAAAAAGAACTTAGCATTACCAAAAGTGTCCCTCTGACCATCTGAGTTGGTGCTTCTCTTATGCTATTGCAACTAAAGCATGTATTCCTGTCACATAATTTACTAGTGTTCTTGGTGTTGCAGCATGCAGATGGGGGGCTCAATCGATTGAGCAGTTTCACCTGTTACATGCCATTGCAAGTGCATAAGTAATAAAATTTAGATGCAAACATGTCTTAGATTTCCAACCACAAACAATGTGCTTGTCTGGGGTCCATATAGCTAGAAGATAGGGACATGGATCATCAGCCTTTCTTTTGTCCAGCTGTAACAAGATTTACGGAGCAAATAAATTAACATGATCTAAAGTCGTGCCAATTGGAACATATGAATGCAAAGTGTTTGCACTCTCCTCTCATTGGTATCATGCAAAGTGTTTGCACTCTAAAGTCAAGATTTTGTCCAGCTTTATCATGTATCTCCTCTCATTGGTATCATGCAAAGTGTTTGCACTCTAAAGTCAAGATTTTGTCCAGCTTTATCATGTATATGAATCGATTCATCACTTGCATATGGTTTGCACTCTAAAGTCAAGATTTTGTCCAGCTTTATCATGTATATGAATCGATTCATCACTTGCATATGTTACCCGAAATAAGCTCAATAATCACCTTGCCAAAAGTAATTAACTGATAGTGCATCTCATATCTGAAAAATTAAGACATAATACTAGAATTAGTAGTAAGAAATCTAAATTAGTACTAAGAATTTATAAGCTAGAATGTAGCTTTTATGTTGTTTGAAGCTTTTGTGACTCTGTTTCAAGAACTGACAAATAACAAGAACTATGTTTTTCTTAAACAATAATAAAACAAGCATACTATAATAAGGTAATTCTTGTAAAAAATGCAATATTAATCCTAATTAGAAAAAATAAAAGCAAATAAAAGTAATCAAATCACAGATGCTAGTTTCAACAATAAATTCAGAATACATTTACATGCACGAACTGCCTATGTATCATGTATCTCTTTGTCTGCTCTCTTTTTTATAAATGGCATCACCATTACCATATATTACTGTCCCTATTTGTCATATGAATTTCATGCTTTTATTTAGCTTACAGACTAAGTGGGCATTTGATTAACCAGGTATCAAGTTTTTTGTCAGTCATATGAAAAAAAAGTAATAGAAGGAAATGGAACATTCAATTCAATCCTCGCGCTTATAGTCTTTGAATAATAAGAACAAAAAATAATTAATAAAGCCATAAAATTGCATCAAATTTTATCCCAAACTTTTGAAGTCAAAATAGCAACCATGGACATTTGAAGGCAAAGCATTCTAACTGCAACAATACCTTTCATGTAACTCTCGTAAGCCAGCTGCGCGGCCAACAGGTCGAAAACCCCGGCCCCTACTGACTTGAATACCGTCACCTCCTCCTTCTCGCCAGCGTCCCCAGCCACATCACCGCTTCTCGAGGCACCCCAACCAGCTACCATGCCTCCTCAATCGCGACAAACACCTGCCCTCGTCTCACCGCCACCTCATCGCATTCCCTCATTTCCCTCGTATACGACCCCATCAGATTCAAATGCGCCCCCTTCTTGATCAGCTCCTCTCTCACCAGCGGCCTCTCCGAGCTCGTGGCGCAGACGATGACATCAGCGACCTCGACGGCCCCATCGAGGTCCTCGTCAACCTCGAAGGTGAGCTCGGGCGGGTGGAGGTTCCGGAGGCTGGGCTAGGGTTTGGGATCTGGAGGGGGTGCGGTTCCAGAGGAGGAAGCGGGAGAGGAGGGGCGGTTTTAGAGTGTGGCGGAGACGAGGTGGGGGGCGGGTGCCGGCGCCGTGTGAGGGGCACAGAGGGGAGGGGGAGAGGGGGGAGGCGGCCGACGGAGAGGGGAGGTGTGGAGTAGGGTGAGGAGAGTGCTGTCGAGGGAGGCAAGGGGTTAGCCGGAGGAGGAGGAGAAAAGAGTACGAGGCTGAGATGGAAGGGGAGAGGGAGGGGAAGGAGATGGCTCGGAGATGGTAAGGAGGTGTATCGACTGAGGGATTTGAGAGAGACAAAGAAAAAGATCTAAAGGATTTGAGAGAGATGGGGTCTTGAGATAGGGGTTTGAGCGCGGAACCAAAGAAATTAGAGGGGAATGGAAAAAAAGTTAGGGGGAGCAGGTTTTATTGTTTTAAATTTTATTTCTAAAAGGGGACAAGCATCCTAGACGGAAAATTCCGTCTAGGATGCATTCAGTTTAGGATGTCATCTGTCTAGGATGCATCCTAGACGAAAATTTCTGTCTAGGATATGTAGCTCATTTTTAAAAAAAATAAAAAAAAAAACCGTCTACTTTGTTATCCTAGACGGAAATTTCCGTCTAGGATGTTTTATCCTAGACGGAATATTCTAGACGAAAATTTTCCATCTAGTTTAATAGCAAACTAGACGGAAAAATTTCCGTCTAGAATATTCCGTTTAGGATATGTGATTTTCTACTAGTGCTTGATCCACTCTGTGATCAAGATGTATAGTTCCTGCATCCGCTTATGATTTGAGTTGTCTGGTTCTTGTTTGAGCTAACTGGGTAGCATTTCTTGTTTGTCCTTTATGGTATTCTGAATTGAATGGTTTATAATTCATTTTACGCGTTAGAGTTTAGTTTGTTAGTAAGCTTCACATTTTGATGCTCATACTTTGATAGGAAAGAATTTCTAGACAAATCAGGGGTTGACCTTCACCAACTTCCATCCCGAGTTCCTTATCAAGCCAATCCAATCAGTTGAGGTCCAGTTCCTTATCGGATGGTTATGCTGATACCTCAAGCTCGGATGCCAACCAGCATGATCTTGATAGGCAAGTCCTCTGAGAAGAAACAACATTAGTACCCTATGCTTCTCCTGTCATAACACTGAATTCTCGAAGCAGGTTTTGTACAAAGGAAAATCTTGGCACTGATGCTAGCGATACAATCTCAGTAAGTTTTTATTACTAGAATGTTCCTTGTACGTCACAAATGTTACAGACTTTAGCTGTTTGGGTTCCTTGTCAATGCACAAGGATGCTGAGAGCACAAAGGAATCAATACCGTTGGTTCACAAGGGTGATTAGGATTTTTTTACTTTTTATCTCCACAGAATGAGCGGGTATGAAAATGTATATGATTCCCTTTCCAATCTTTTAGAGTGCCTTTGGGTCCCTTAATATCGTTGGGTGTCTCAATATCTGTCAACAGTATCTGTCAACAGTGTCGGTGATCATGCCCACAATTGCCATGTGCTTTTTCTCAAGTTTTTAATGATAGCATAATCCATAATCTAAATCTTTGGACAATAGCTACTATCTACAATAACACAATTGTCGCATTATGTCCTACATTGATCCAGCAATTTTCTATTTAGCCTCCATCAAGTGATATTTTCAGATATAACGGGGAGAAAATATCCCATGATCTTATTGTTTTTCATTTACTTCTATTGGAAGAATTTGATAATAGAGTGCATGTCAAACTCTGGGATGCCCTCATAGAAGTTGAGAGATTAAAGAAAGAGGTTCGCGAGGAGTCCCTAAGGCATCAGAAAGTGGAAAAAGATGCAGATAAGGCTCTTAAAAGGGTGAGGCTTTTACGACATTTAGTGGTACTGTAGTTTAGGAATCCCGTCATTCCTGGCAATCACGACTAGTACTATAGCAGTAAATCTATCAAACATTTGTTAGAATTCTGATACTGTCATGGAAACCTTCCTGGTTGGTAAAATATAAATTTGCTGCATGAGATACGCTCAAATGAAATAACTTTCATTTACAGTGCAAAGTATCTGAGAATTTACTCGACGAAGTGACCAATCGCAAAAAAGATACTGAGGAGGCACTTGTGTGAAAAAAACAGAGGTTGAAATTCTTAAGAATCAGCATGATGATATATTTGAACAATTTCAGATAGCAAACGGGCAAAACCTAGCATTGAAAGTTCATATTGCAGAATTCAAAGGCATTGTTAGTGATCTTAAAGGAGAACTTGCAGAAGCTCGACATCTGTTAAATACTCTTGTTAGAATAAGTTTATTGGGTATTGGGTTAATGGGCTGTGACCCGTTAACCATACTCCTCTTTGTATGCATATATATATGTATTCTTAACTATCTTAATGACTCAATTGATTAGGGTTTTTGATCCTTCAACATGGTATCAGAGCGATACCCTCCAAACCCTAACCCTTGTTCTTAAAAAAAAAAAAAAAAAAGTACTAACCTTCTCTGCTCTCCTCCGCTCCGCAACCGGACTTCACCACCCTCCAAACCCTAACCCTCGACGACGGTGCCGGAGTCTCTTCGAGCTGCTCACCACCGCCCTGCGTTTAGTTCTCATCGCCGCCATCAAAAAAAAAAAAAAAAACATCGTCCTCTCCTTTGCTAGATCCGCTGAGCTCCAACCTCCTCTAGCCGCAGACCTCCGACGATCCTCTTTCCTCCAGCCTCGGCATAGTCAGCAAAGAAAGCATCCTCGTCTGCAGCATATTTCTCAACAAGTGGGCGGAAGACACGATCAGAGAGGAGAGCCTTGTCGGTAATAAGATAAAGAAGGTCAACTGCCCTCTTTTATCTTTTAAAGGCTAACTGCCTTTTGTTTCATTAAAATAAAGTGGGGGAATGTCGAGAAGGACTGACGAAGGAATCTTGAAACTCTGTCCGCTTATGTGTTAATCTCAAATCAAAGGATTCTTTGATTAAAACTCCTTTTTGCTACTACTGACTATCCTATAACAATGTCTTTTGATATCTCCTCTGATGTTACTACTGTCACTACTCCTACTACTGAGATTTCTGCACCAAAGGTGGTTTTGGGAACCACGGTAAAGTTAAATGGCACAAACTATCTTCTTTGGGCACATGCCTTTCGTATTTTCATTGGTGCTCAGAACAAATTAAATCATCTTCTGGCATCTCCGCCCCTCACTACAGATCCTACCTACAGTTCATGGCTATCGTCTGATTATTGTGTTATGACTTGGCTTCTAAACAGTATGGAAGCACAGATCAGTAGCAGTGTTATGTTCTTAACCACTGCGAAGGAGATGTGGGACAGCCTGAAGATTATGTACGGGAATGAGAAGAATGTTTCCCGTGTATTTGAGATCTATGAGCGACTGTTTGCACTGAAACAGGGAGATAGATCAGTTCCTGAGTTCTTTGGTGAGTTGAAGGGACTGATAGACGAACTGGAGATGCATCAGCCTGCAGTAGCTGATGCAGCGACGCTGTTGGGATATCGCCGTGACCTGGCGGTGTCCAAGTTTCTTTCTGGATTGCACCCTACCTTACAGTCCCAGGTGAGGGGACAGATATTGGGTGGAGATACCGTTCCTTCACTAACTGCTACATTCTCCAGAGTTATGCAGGTCTCTACTGGTGTTACTTCTACCACTGCACCGTCTCCACCTTCAGTTCATCAGTCTGCCATGTTCTCTAGTCGAGGCAGAGGCCGCGGTCGTGGTCGTGGTCGTGGTCGTGATTCAGGGGGAGGACGTGGTTCCTTTAGTGGGAGACATGATGATTCTGATAGGGGCTCACGTCAGTGTAGTCACTGTGGGAGGACCAATCATGTTTCTGAGAAGTGCTGGGAAAAGTTTGGTCGTCCTCAGTGGGCTCAGGTCGCTGACGCCGAGTCGACTCGCTCGTCTATTTCTGCTACTACTTCTGGTGGTCCAGCTGCTACTGCTACCACTGTTCAGATTTCTCAGGCAGATTATGAGCGATTACGCCAGCTAGAGCTCTCTCAGAACAGTCATTCTGCTACTCATGCATCCTCTTCAGGTATGGATGCTTACATAGCTTCTTCTCACAAACCCCGGGTACTAGATTCTGGAGCCTCATCTCATATGACAGGTATAAAGGATCACTTTGTATCTTTACATCTTTGTAAAGTTAAATGGCACAAACTATCTTCTTTGGGCACATGCCTTTCGTATTTTCATTGGTGCTCAGAACAAATTAAATCATCTTCTGGCATCTCCGCCCCTCACTACAGATCCTACCTACAGTTCATGGCTATCGTCTGATTATTGTGTTATGACTTGGCTTCTAAACAGTATGGAAGCACAGATCAGTAGCAGTGTTATGTTCTTAACCACTGCGAAGGAGATGTGGGACAGCCTGAAGATTATGTACGGGAATGAGAAGAATGTTTCCCGTGTATTTGAGATCTATGAGCGACTGTTTGCACTGAAACAGGGAGATAGATCAGTTCCTGAGTTCTTTGGTGAGTTGAAGGGACTGATAGACGAACTGGAGATGCATCAGCCTGCAGTAGCTGATGCAGCGACGCTGTTGGGATATCGCCGTGACCTGGCGGTGTCCAAGTTTCTTTCTGGATTGCACCCTACCTTACAGTCCCAGGTGAGGGGACAGATATTGGGTGGAGATACCGTTCCTTCACTAACTGCTACATTCTCCAGAGTTATGCAGGTCTCTACTGGTGTTACTTCTACCACTGCACCGTCTCCACCTTCAGTTCATCAGTCTGCCATGTTCTCTAGTCGAGGCAGAGGCCGCGGTCGTGGTCGTGGTCGTGGTCGTGATTCAGGGGGAGGACGTGGTTCCTTTAGTGGGAGACATGATGATTCTGATAGGGGCTCACGTCAGTGTAGTCACTGTGGGAGGACCAATCATGTTTCTGAGAAGTGCTGGGAAAAGTTTGGTCGTCCTCAGTGGGCTCAGGTCGCTGACGCCGAGTCGACTCGCACGTCTATTTCTGCTACTACTTCTGGTGGTCCAGCTGCTACTGCTACCACTGTTCAGATTTCTCAGGCAGATTATGAGCGATTACGCCAGCTAGAGCTCTCTCAGAACAGTCATTCTGCTACTCATGCATCCTCTTCAGGTATGGATGCTTATATAGCTTCTCCTCACAAATCCTGGGTATTAGATTCTAGAGCCTCATCCCATATGACAGGTATAAAGGATCACTTTGTATCTTTACATCTTTCTAATAAGTTTCCCTCTATCCGTATTGCTGATGGTACTCTTTCTCCAGTTCATGGTGATGGAGTAGTTCATGCTACTTCATCTTTGAAACTATCTGATGTGTTATATGTTCCTAAATTTCCTGTTAGCTTATTATCCATTAGCAAGTTTACAAAGCACAATAACTGTAAAGTCACTTTTTTTCCCTCTTATTGTGTTTTTCAGGACCTAGCAACTGGGATGACGATTGGTTCGGGGCATGAGAGAGGAGGTATTTGGTTCGGGGCATGAGAGAGGAGATATGTACTATTTGGACGATAGTGTGTCAGATACTGGTCTTGTTGCATCACAGCCTGACTCTACCTTACTGTGGCACTGGCGTCTAGGTCATCCTTCACTGCAAAAGCTTAGATCGGTAGTTTCTATTCAGCCTTCTGTTTCTTCATTAGGTTGTGAGTCGTGTGAACTGGGTAAGCACCATCGTGCTACTTTTCAGAGTCGTGTCAATAAACGCAGTAGTGTTGCGTTTGAGTTGGTTCATTCCGATGTTTGGGGTCCTTACCGTGTTTCCTCTGTGAAAGGTTTTCGATATTTCATTGTCTTTGTTGATGATTTCTCTCGCATGACTTGGTTGTATTTGTTAAAAGAGAGGTCTGAGGTCTCGAATGTTATTGAACTTTTTTATAATGAAATAAAAACCCAGTTCTCTACTTCTGTTCGTATTCTTCGTACTGATAACGCTTTAGAATATATGAAAAATGATGTTACAAAATTTTGTGCACTTAATGGTATTATTCATCAGACTTCATGTTCTCACACTTCACAACAAAATGGAGTTGCTGAGAGAAAGCATAGACATATTCTAGATGTTGCTAGAACAATGATGATACATATGAATATTCCAAAGTATTTGTGGTCTGATGCTGTTCTAACTGCCTGTTATTTGATTAATCGCATGCCTTCCTCTGTTCTTGATGGTTTGATACCATTCCACTGTCTTTATCCTGCTAAAAAACGTTTTTCTGTGATTCCTCGAGTTTTTGGTTGTACGTGTTTTGTTCAGGATTTGACACCTGGTTTGGATAAATTGTCTTCTAGATCCATTAAGTGTGCTTTTGTTGGATACTCACGTACTCAAAAAGGGTATAGGTGCTATCATCCCTCCACCAGAAAATATTTTGTGTCTGCTGATGTTACCTTTTTTGAGTCTGTCCCATATTTTTCCTCTGGTTCCACTACCTCTGTCAGTCCACAGGTGCCACTACCTTCTACGGCTCCCACTACTATTCCGGTATCTGCTCCTGAGGCTACTGCACCAAAGCCTCTACTGACATACTCTCGCCGTCCTAAAGTACATACACCTGTCTCTGCTCTCGCCGTCCTAAAGTACATACACCTGTCTCTGCTCTCGCCGTCCTAAAGTACATACACCTGTCTCTGCTCCTGCTGACTCTTCTTCTCCAGCTGCAGGTCCATCTCATGTCGAGCCTCATATCTCTTCTGACTTAGATGTTCCTATTGCTCTTCGTAAAGGTAAACGGTCTTGCCCAAAATATCCTATCTCTCTTTTTGTCTCTTATGACCGTCTCACCCCATCCTTTCGTCAGTTTGCATTGTCCTTGTCCACTGTATCTATACCCAGGTCACATGAGGAAGCTATGTTAGTACCAGCCTGGAAGCAGGCTATGGATGAGGAGATGAATGCACTGCTTTCTAGAGGGACTTGGGATTTGGTCTCTCTACCTGCTGGAGCGACTGTGGTTGGCTGCAGATGGGTGTATACCTTGAAATATCGTCCTGATGGGTCTGTTGATAGATATAAAGCTCGCCTGGTTGCTAAAGGATATACCCAGACATATGGTATTGACTATTTTGAAACCTTTTCTCCCGTTGCTCGTCTCAACTCCATCAGAATTCTTTTCTCTTTAGCTGTTAATATGGATTGGGCGATGCACCAACTAGATGTGAAGAATGCTTTCCTTTATGGTGATTTGGACGAGGAGGTTTATATGGAGCAACCTCCTGGGTATGTTGCTCAGGGGGAGAATATTATCTGCAGGCTGAGGAAGGCCATTTATGGGTTAAAACAAAGTCCACGAGCTTGGTTTGATAAATTCAGCAATGTTATTTCTAGTGTTGGTTTCCAACGCTGCCAGTCTGATCACTCTGTCTTTCTTCGACGCACAACTGGTTTGGTTATTTTAGCCGTATATGTTGATGATATTCTGCTGACTGGGAGTGACTCTATTGCCTGAGACTAAGGAGTATCTAAACCGTCATTTTATCACTAAGGACATGGGAAAACCAAAGTATTTTTTTGGGATTGAAGTTGCATATCAAAAGCATGGCCTGTTGTTATCCCAAAGGAAGTATGTGCTAGATTTATTAGAAGAAACAGATCTCTTGGGATGCAAACCTGCAAGCACTCCAATGGAGGCAAATGTTGATTTGTGGCGTGATGATACTTCTTTACTGGATGATGCTGGACGATATAGGAGACTGATTGGGAAGCTAATCTATTTAACAGTTACCAGACCTGATATTACATTTGCAGTAGGTGTACTGAGCAGATTTATGCACAAACCTAGAGAGGTTCATTGGACAGCTGCTCTAAAGATTTTGGCATATGTCAAGAGTTGTCCTGGTAAGGGATTGCTATATAAGAAGCATGGGCATACTCACATTTCTGCTTTCTCTGATGCTGGCTACGCAGGAGATATGGGAGACCGAAAGTCAACCTCAGGATTCTGTACGTTTGTTGGAGGTAATCTTGTGACTTGGAGAAGTAAAAAACAAGATGTAGTATCACGGTCTAGTGCAGAAGCCGAATATAGAGCAATGGCTCACACTGCTTGTGAGATGGTTTGGCTACGAAAGTTTATGACAGAACTTGGTTTTGATCAGCCTGGACCCATGCCAATGCATTGTGACAACCAGTCTGCCATTTATATTGCACAGAATCCTGTGTTTCATGAAAGGACAAAACATATTGAAGTTGACTGCAATTTTGTCAGAGATGCTTGGGAGAAGAAGATAGTGTCTCTCATATTCACTCCATCCTCACAACAACTTGCTGATATTCTTACCAAGGCTACTTCTTCAAAGGTGTTTTCTACTACATGTGACAAGCTGGGCATGATGGATATCTATGCTCCAGCTTGAGGGGGAGTGTTAGAATAAGTTTATTGGGTATTGGGTTAATGGGCTGTGACCCGTTAACCATACTCCTCTTTGTATGCATATATATATGTATTCTTAACTATCTTAATGACTCAATTGATTAGGGTTTTTGATCCTTCAACAACTCTAAAATTGGAGAACGCAGACTTGCAGCTGGAACATACTGAAGCGGTCAAAGAAGTGGAAAAGCTACGTCAAAAGAATGAAATAGCGACCACAATAATCATTCATGAAGCAACAAGCTTCTCAGAGTTCTCCTACTCTGATATTGATTGTGCAACATGCCATTTTAGTGATTCACATAAGATTGGAGAAGGCGGATATGGGAGTGTTTACAGAAGTTTTCTTCGAAACACTATGGTGGCCATAAAATTGTTGAACCTGCAAAGCATTCAGGGCCAATCAGAGTTCTACCAAGAGGTAAATCAAATAGTTGGAACTCCCACTAATCCATACACATTTAAGAAGACACTGAAAAACATGGAATATGTATTTATTATATAAATATTATTCTCTATGAAGGATTCATATAGTTGCCCAGAGGCATCTCATAATGACCACATTAAAGAAAATCAATTATCTCATTTTACTGTTTTTGATATTGATTTCATAAAATTACTGAAAATCACTTACAACTGACACTTATATATTAAACAAAAACATAGCTATGAGTTGATAGGCCCTGTATTCATGTCAGTTATTGATCGAGTTCTCACATCTCATTGATACAGATTAGTTTCAAACTTGTATACTTTTTTGGTTACACAAGCGAATACTCATATGAAAAATTAACTTGTTTTTCCCACGTTATGTTAGGTGCGTGTTCTTCGTTACATGAGACACCCAAACATTGTCACCCTTATAGGATCATGCTCAGAAGCTCGAGCCCTCATCTATGAATTTCTTTCCAACGGAAGCCTTGATGACTGTCTTAACTGCAAGAACAACACCCCGCCTCTTACATGGCAGGTTCGCACCCGTATTATCTGTGAGATCTGCTCGGTTCTAATATTCCTGCACTCCAACAAGCCTTATCCAGTGGTTCATGATGATCTTAAGCCTGAAAACATCCTCCTTGACTCCAACTTCATAAGCAAGCTCAGTGATTTCGGTATCTGCCGCCTCCTGATGCAATCTAGTATCTCTGCCACCACCGTTTATCGCCAAACTCAGCCGAAAGGAACCTTTCTATACATGGATCCAGAATTCCTCGCAACAGGGAAGCTCACTACACACTCTGATGTCTACTCATTTGGTGTCATTATGCTGTAGCTTTTAACAGGAAAACCGGCACTTGGGATTGTCAAGGAAGTGAAAGAAGCATTAGGTAATGATGTGTTTCATAAGATGATAGATCATGCTGCTGGTCGTTGGCCTTTTGTGCAGGCTAAACAGCTGGCCTATTTGGGTTTGAGGTGCTGCAAGACGAGGAAGAAGCGACCTGATCTTGTGAGAGAGGTGTGGAGGGTGCTAGAGCCCATGATGAAGACAACTTCATTAGCTATGGCTTCGTTTGGGTCAGTCATGGAGTACAGTTGCCCTATCCCAGGTCACTTCATTTCAGGTTTGTCTTGCTGTACATTTACACTACATTTTGTAATGCAACTTTGGTGCATTTTCCTTGTACCCACTGTTTTAAACGTTGGATATCAGAGTCATGTTGGATGAAAAAAATATCATATCTTGGTAACTATCAGAGTGTCTTATTGGATATTGTTAATTTGTGTCATAGATGTCGTAAATGAAATCTAAACATATAAAACTGTGAAATCACGTAACTAAGGCATATTTAGGGACCAGAGAGGTTGGGAGAGATGCCACTAAGAGGAGTCTAGAGAAAGACGTGAGATATCAAGAAAGAGGAGGTTCTTACCAGTGACATGCAATCGAGTGATGAAGGGGTGTTAAGATGTTAAGGGTGAAGTGGCTCTCGATTTGGAGTAAGGTGAGGTGAAATGTTGGGGGTTAATTGAGCTCTAATTCCTTCTTTTTTGAGATTTGTATAAAGCTGATATTTTGAACTGAGGGCTCAATGCCCAAGTCACAACCTTGAAAACATATATTAAATGAGCCTGATATAGCATCATTTGGCCTGTATTTGCGCTCTAAATGTTGCTTGATACGTAGGAAAATATGAAAGTTCCCAAAATGGTAAATAAAACCTTTCTAGTCGCGACGAGCACTATAAAGTGACATTTCGGTGACATAATCAGACTTCCTGGGTGATCTTTTTAAACCCTGTTGTATCTAGTGATTGACTTGACATATTTCTAGTTATGAGCTGAGCTGCTGAAGGGTCTTTGAGTCATTCTTCGAGAGGTCATTTTTTAGTCACAAAGTGTCAAAACAAAATCAAGGATCAATTCATGTTTCTCCCTTTTTTTCCCACAGTTATATCCATGAGTATCTCATCATTCTGACACTTGACCAATTAATAGTGGTATTGTTTTTACCTAGTTTGTTTAAGTTCCGACTAATCTGCTATTTCTTCTCATGTTCTCACAGCTTTTTTCAGGTCTTCAGGGTATATCTAAAACTTATTTATGTTGGAAGATTTGATGACTGATTAATAATTATCTTGTCTTTCCATGTTTCTTGAAAATTCCAAAAGATATATATGAAGTTAAACCTGGCAATTTGTTATCTTTTCATCAAGCTTCTAGCTAATTTACAGTGCTTTCATTTAGATTCCATATTTTGCGTGTTATTTTTTTCCCTTCCGGCTTTTTTGCATTGCTTTTATCCAAGCTTTAGGCTGAAGCTTATATTGTTTTCCTGTATAGCTCCCGTTTTTCCAATTGCATTAACTTTCCAGTAGTTGTCTTTGTTTTGCCGTGAACAGTTATGTTCTGCTTTTTATGAAACGTAAGAAGCCTTCATAGTAGCAATATTGTTTCTTGATTGTATCTAATTGCATTCTTGTTGCATGCATTAATCACAGGAAATCATGTGGGACCCACACTTCGCAGCGGATGGTTACACATATGATGATATGAAGCTGAGGCTATAAAAGGATGGATGGATACTGGGCACATAACCTCGCCAATGACTAATCTTCCACTTCCTCACTGCGAGCTTATCCCAAATCGATCTCTTCGGTCAGCCATTCAAGAATGGATTCAGCAACATCAGCAGTGATGATCCTTTTGTCCTCTGTTTTCTTCCATGTTGCGTAGTATCTGGGTACCCTGCTTGCTTTACAATTATCGAGGAATATATTATAGAAATCCATGCTATTAGGAACAAGGACAAATTTTCAAAACAGACCCTTTTGGGTTTTTATTTGCAAAAAACGACCTATTTCGAAAAAAATTACAAAAACCGACCTGTTTTCAGCCCAGCGCTGAAAACAGGTCGGTTTTTGTTAAAAATTTTCCGAAACTTCACGGGAGTTAAACTCCCGTGAAGTTTAATGTATTTTTAAACTTCACGGGAGTTGAACTCCCGTGAAGTTTAATTTATACATAAATTTTCACGGGAGTTCAACTCCCGTGAAGATTTATGCCCAGATGCAACGCCAGGCTGTTCTCTGGAAGTTGGGACTGCAACTTCACGGGAGTTGAACTCCCGTGAAGTTACAGGTTATACTTAACATGCATAGAATGCTGTGCATGTTTTGTATACATACCTGTTAACTCATATATACACCAATTTATTTGCAAACAATCACAACAATATATACATGATTTAACCATGAATTAAACATGCACGATTATATATATGAACAATAATTGATCTTCAAAAGTTTAGTATTTGAAAATTCAGGAAAGTTACAAATTTTAACAAAATAAGTTCAAATACAACCCAATATAGAGCGTACGCCTGTCCAAATGAGCGAGACCTGTCCTCACGGCCTGCGAACTCGTCGACGTGAGTCTTATGAAACACCTACGCTATGCTCTTCTTGATCCTGCTGATGAGCCCTAACGCCACCTGATCCTGAATCTCAGTCACGTGCGCATCAATATCAGCATCAATGCTGTCTAAAACACGGACCTGCGAGGTAAACAATTTATTAAGTACCAATTTAATAAAAAATATTATAATTTAGCTTAGAAACTTACGTAATCTCTCTCGTTCATCCCACTTGTTATTCATCTCTAATCGAGGATTGCTACAAGTGTGGAGTCCATTGTATGTCGTGATTTTGAATTGCCCGCCTACTCTTACACCCGAGCGTGAATTAAGCTTCCACGGACACCTCGCATTGCCGTCGTGGTGTCCACTATTATCTTCGACATCATCATCTTTGTGATAGAAACAAACCACATTATAGCTTGTAGTATTATTTTTTGTTGGCCTGAACTTCACATTTTTTGCAATGGAATACGTGCGAATAGTATAGATCAATTTCTCCTTACTCTCGTAAAGATCTCCCTTTATGAATGAGAAGTCCTCGGCCTGTGTATCAACATCGCTATTAGTGCCAATAGGAACACTTTCCATCACGGAGTTATCAATCCATTCATCTCCTTGAAGTTCATCGGGCGGCGGATCCTCTAAGACGACATACTCATTATTAACATAACATCCGTCGATGTGTTGGTTTTCCCCGTCATCACGATCTATCAAGGTCATGCTATTAATTTGTAATCCCTCCTCTTCATCATCATTCTCGGATTCAACACTTGCATTATCTTCTTGAATTCCCGTGTTAGTATCGAAAGCATGTGAAGTGCCCACGAACGAAGGACCGCTCATGTATTGTGATTGTGTCCAACATTCATCTTGTTGAGGAGATAAAAAGCCTACAGAATCAACTTCAGGATCCTCCAACATGCGGGAATACATTCCTTCGTAGTTCAACGATTTGCCCAAATCTCTCTGATGTTTTTCAATGAACAATTCGACCGAACGCTTCTCGTCGTGTAAGACATGAATGAGACCCATATCGTAGTCACTTGATATTTGAATGCCACTTGTTCTGTTCCCCACAACAGGATAATTGCAAACCACACTGAGGTGATACTCACGTGAGTTAGTTAATGTAAGTTTGTGTAATTCATTAACCAACTCATCGAAAGTACACGATTTTGTTATGAACAACGGTCTCGTCGTGCCTCCTTCATAAACGGGCATATTATTCTCGAGGTAATTAATCTTCCCATCATAAGAACAGAGAATTACAATTCGATCGTTCATCGTTACCTCTGAAGAGTGAAAAATTCAATATCAATATTACACGAAAAGCCAAATAAATATTGATTGTTACTAATTTTTACATTTAGGTAGTAACTCTAATTTCCACATTAATTGATAATTTCACCTCTAAATACGCAAAATTATTTAATACGTCTTCACAAAATTCGTAAATAATTCACAATTAAATTCTAAAATCTAATTTATATCATACATATGCAAAAATCTAAAATCTAATTTTTCTTCACAAAATCTAAATAATTCACAATTAAATTCTAAACTCTAAATACAATAATTTTCGAAATTATTGATAATTTCCCCTCTAATTTCACAAAATTATTGATAAATTACACACTAATTCTTCACAAATTTCACAAAAATTATTGATAATTTCCCCATTGATAATTTTCCCTCTATTTTTCACATTTATTGATAATTTTCCCTCTAATTTTCACATTTATTGATAATTTCCCATCTACTTTTCACATTTCTTCATAAAATTCATAAACAATTCATAATTAAATTTTAAAATCTAGATTCTTACATGTAATCACAATCAAATAGTGGGAGTATACAACAATTAGAGATCACGAGAGTTGAACTCCCGTGAAGTTACAGTCCCAACTTCCCGAGAGCAGATATCGCCAAAGCTGCTCACGGGAAGTTGAGACTACAATTTCACGGGAGTTCCCGTGAAGTTGCAGTCCCAACTTCTAGAGAGCAGCCTGGCGTTGCATCTGGGCATAAATCTTCACGGGAGTTGAACTCCCGTGAAGATTTATATATAAATTAAACTTCACGGGAGTTTAACTCCCGTGAAGTTTAAAAATTCATTAAACTTCACGGGAGTTGAACTCCCGTGAAGTTTCAGAAAATTTTTAACAAAAACCGACCTGTTTTCATCGCTGGGCTGAAAACAGGTCGGTTTTTGTAATTTTTTTCGAAATAGGTCGTTTTTTGCAAATAAAAATCCAAAAGGGTCTGTTTTGAAAATTTGTCCTTAGGAATAATATATCAGGAATGTGTGATTGAGAGATATTAAGAATATGATTGGATATGATTTTATCTCATACATATCTTGTAACATCCTCCTAATCTCTATTTAAGAGAGGTTAGAAATAGATAAATTATATATATCTTCTTGACCTTTTTCTATTTCTCCACAACAATAATGTTTTTGGAGTGGTTCTTATTGGTTTTCTACAAATGTACTCATGTTCTCCAGTGCCTAACAGATTTATGATTAGAATATTATCCGGTCAAAGGATAGGAAAGCTACCTCCATCGAATCATACAGCCACCATAATCGGTTTGTTAACTCGCCTGTTAGAAGGTTGTGCTTGATATATATGTTGCGCGCAGCGGGAATTTCGGCAGCACAACAAAAGAGTCAGGTCGCAATAGGAATTCCTGTTTCATCAAGGAAACAAGAACCTTAAGCAAAATATCTCAACCAAGTGAGATATCAGCTCTTCCTCTCATTAGTTCTAGGACTGACCTGTCGAGGGAACCTAAATAAGCTATTACAAATCATACAAATAGCGAGACAACCAATTTTACGTGGTTCGGCAAATTGCCTACGTCCACGGGGAGAGGATGATGAGATTTTACTAAATCAAGGAGAGTACAAATGGTTACAATCTTACAAAACTCACAAACTAACCCTCAACCAAAGCTCTCAACTTGCTTATAATATCTCCCTTTCATAATGCTCAAAAGTCTCTCTTCTCTCTGATTACAACTCTCCTCACTTTTTAATTGATCCTAATTTCCATATATATAGAAAAACTAAAACCAAAACAAACTAGGAATCCTAAAACCAAAAACAAAACAAATTAGAAATTCTAATAACCTCATGTTACCAAAATAGATTAGGAATCCTAATAACCTCATGTTATCAAAATAGATTAGGAATCCTAATAACATCATGTTACCAAAATAGATTAGGAATACTGCTATCTAACAATTCTCCACCTCAGCGAAGTATTCCCAAAACTGAGCCGATACCAACATGAGCACCAATGCGTCGTCTCATCAAATTCGGCTGCACCAATATGGTTGCCTACGTACCCCCTCCCAAGGAATCAACCCGTCCGTAGTTCATCCAAATGACCGTCAATGGCCTCAACAATCACGAATGTGCAACAAGTTTTGACAATGATCAAACTTGTTACTCGGAACCACCTTAGTGAGCATATCCGTCGGATTATCCTTCGTGTGGACTTTCATAATCTCCACATCGTCATCTTCAAGAACATCCCGAACGAAGTGATAACGAACATCAATGTGTTTCGTCCTCGCATGAAAAATCTGATTCTTCGCCAAATAGATAGCACTCATGCTATCACAATGAATAGTGACGGACCTATGCGATATACCAAGTTCCTCCAAAAGTTCCCGAAGCCAAATAGCCTCCTTCACAGCTCTGTAATTGTCATATACTCTGCCTCTGTCATAGACAAAGCCACTATCGACTGTAAGGTGCATCTCCAACACACTGGCGCACGGGTCAAAGTAAACACATACCCCATCGTAGACCGACTCTTATCAAAATCTCTGGCATAATCCGAATCATTATAACCAATGCATAACTGTCCACCTGTAGTGTCCCGCTTATAAACTAAACCAACATTGAGCGTACCTCGAATGTACCTTAAAATCCATCTCACGGCGTTCCAATGACTCACTCCTGGATCATGCATGTATCTCGAAACCGTGCTCACCGCCTGTGATAAATCTGGCCTCGTACATACCATTGCATACATCAAGCTCCCAACCGCGCTCGCATATGGAGTCTTCGACATCAACTTTCGATCTTCAACTGTCTTCGGTGAAAGGTCAGGTGGAAGTTTTAAATGGGCTCCCAAAGGTACACTAACTGGCTTCGTATCCATGCTAACATGAAATCGCTGTAGAGCATTCTTTAAATAAGCCACCTATGTCAAACAAATTCTGTCATTCTTCTTATCTCTGCTGATCTCCATCCCTAAAATGTGTTTCGCCTCACCCAAATCCTTCATTTCAAACTTCTTTGAAAGCTGTGCCTTCAACTCATCTATAGCAGATCTGAAAATAGAAGCAACCAACATGTCATCGACATAGAGCAATAAATAGATGTACGCACCTCCTTTTAACTTGTGAAAATATACGTAAGGATCAAACTGGCTCCAAGTGTACGAATGACCAATCATAAAACCATCGAATCGCCTATACCACTGTCGAAGAGACTGCTTCAAACCGTATAACGATATCTTCAACCTGCAAACCAATTTTTCCTTCCCTGTAGCTTAGAATCCTAATGGCTGAGTCATATATATTTTTTCATCAAGATCACCATGAAGAAATATCGTCTTCATATCCAACTGATCTAACTCCAAACCATACTGTGCCACCAAAGCTAGTAAAATCCGAATCGACGAGTGCTTCACTACCGGAGAGAAAACCTTATTATAGTCAATACCTTCCTCATGTGCATAGCCATCGCAACCAACCTAACTTTGAACCTCAATGGAGTGCCCTCAATGCCCTCCTTCTTCGTGTATACTCACTTGCAACCAATCACCTTCCACCTCTTTGGATGCTCAACAAGCTCCCATGTATCGTTCTTCTGAAGAGACTCCATCTCCTCCTGCATAGCTACCTACCACGAATCAGCCTCCGAACTCTGTTCGGCCTCTCTAAATGTAGTAGGCACCATCTCATCGATACTCTCCACTGGAAGTGCATACGCAACTATGTCGGCATACCGTGCTGGCACCCGTATGTCTCTCCTCTGTCTCCGAACCACAATAGAATCCTGAACCTGAGCCATCGGTTCCTGATCCTGCACATCAGTACTCGTATTCTCCGTGTCACCTTCGTGCTCGTCTGACGTCACCTCGGTCGACACTCTAATGGATACTGCACCATCTGGACACTGTGGAGCTGCATCGATCTCCACCACCTGTGATATCTCCTTCGTCGGGCCGCTCTCTACCTGATGAGAGCTGGGAAGCTACAAGATAGAAGCCTCATTAAACGTGACGTCCTTACTCAGCACAATCTTCTTATCAATTGGATCCCAAAGCTTGTATCCCTTGACTCCACACTTGAATCTACAAATATGGCCTTCCTAGCTCGAGGTTTCAACTTATCAGTTCTAACATGATAATATGCAGGGCAACCAAATACCTTGAGCTAGTCGTAGTCATGTGCTGTCTCTCCCGACCACATCTCCATAGGGGTTTTTCCCTCAATCGCAGATGAAGACAGCCTATTAATGAGGTGGCTCGCATATGAAAGTGCCTCAGCCTAAAAGATCTTTTTCAAACCACCATGCGCCAATAAGCATCGGACCTTTTTCAGTAAAGACTGATTCAGTCCATCTGTCACCCCATTCTGCTGCGGTGTATGACTAACTGTGAAGTGTCTCTTTATGCCCTTGTCTCGACATAGTTGCAGAAAAGGGGTCTGATGTGTACTCGTCGGCGTTGTCGGATCGCAACGTCTTGATCTTTCTCTCAATCTGCAGTTCCAACCTCTTCTTCCACTTCACGAATATATCTAGGATTTCACTCTTCTTTGTCATGGTGTACACCCAACATCGCCTAGAATAGTCATCAACAAACGTGACGAACCAATGTCGACCACCAAATAGTCATCAACAAACGTGACGAACCAATGTCGACCACCAAGTGATGCAGTCTTGGTGGGACCCTAAACGTCTGTGTGCACGTCAATGTCGACCACCAAGTGATGCAGTCTTGGTGGGACCCTAAACGTCTGTGTGCACGTAGTCCAGGATGTCCTTCGTCCTATAAATGGCTGTCCCGAACTTCACATTCGTCTTTTTACCAAGAACACAGTACTCACAGAACTCCAGTTTACCATTCTTGGCTCCCTTCAATAGCCCCTATTTGCATAAAGCCTGCAGTGACTTATCTTATGTGTGTCCCAACCTATAATGCCAAAGCCTGCTCATGTCCGCCTCTAAAATAGCTGAAGCAACCTAACCAACCTCGGTGCTCCCCTTCAGATAATATAAGTTCCGACTGTGGATTCCCTTCATCATCACTAAAGATCCCTTAGTAACCTTTGCTACAGCGTCTTCAAAGGTCACCTTGAATCCCTTTCGCCTCCAAAGTTCCAACTGAGATAAGATTTTTCTTTAGCTGAGGAACGAATCTCACCTCTTTTAATTCGCGGACTACTCCGTCGTGCATCCGAATCCGCACGGTACATATCCCACAAATACCACAAGATTGATCATTTCCCATGACAACAACACCCTCATCGAGTTTCTCAAAAAATACAAACCAATCTCGTCTAGGGGCCACATGATAGGTAGCGTCGAAATCAAGCATCCAATCTGATACATTCAAGTGGTTCACCTCCGGAGTAATCACTAGAGAAAAGCTCGAATCATCGGAATCGTCGCCTTTCGTAATATTCAACTCATTAGCCTTCGGGCCCTTTTTCTTGCTATTCTCCTTCTCTTTGATCTTTGGACAATCTCTTTTCCAATGTCCCTGCTCCTTGCAGAATGCACATTGGTTCTTTCCTAGCTGGTGACGACCTCTTGACTTTGACCTTCCTCTATTACCACCTTTCGGATATGGGCTTCTACCTCTCGTCGACAAGGCATCACCTTCCTTAAGTACTAGCACGGGAAGTCTCCTTATTCTTCCTCATCAAATCATAATTCGTCAATACATTAGTAACTTCACTATAGCTGATAGAAGATCTTCCGTTCAACAAAGTGAGAACAAAGGTGTCATACTCCTCATCCGGTAAGGAGCCCAATAAGATAATAGTCTTGTACTCATCCAAAATCTTCTCATCAACATTCGCGAAGTCCGACAATAATTTCGTATAGTTGTTCACATGAACCGCAAGCGAGGTTCCTCTGGACATCTGGAATCTGAATAACCTATGCAGCAAATGCAACTTGTTCTTAACATTCTTCGTAAGGTACTTATTGTTGAGAATTTCTCACATCTTCATCGCAGACGTCATCCCAATCACATCATACTTCAGCTTCTGTTCCAAACAGGACCTGATCACCCCACAAGCGTTGCTATTCATCTTTTCTCATATCTTCTCTTCATATTTTGGTGGTCTCTCATGGACCATAATTGTCTCCTCTAAGTTCTGAGTATTGAGCGCATCCTGTACGTCGTTCATCCACAAACCAAAGTTGATTTTACCGTCATATTTCACCATACTAATTTTGGTGTTCTGAAAACTAATTTGAACTGTACTCGCCATCAACTTGCTGCATTCACCTTCTTCTCCCATTGCAAACTAACTCCAAGTTGTAGAGAAAGAACTAAACTTTGATAGAAATTAAGAATTGCCCAACTGAACCCTAGATCAGATTCCAAATAGATCTCCTGTCCACACGAAAAAAACGAAATCTACAACGGTAACTCCCAATGCTATCTCCACCGAAGCCTAGAACTCCAAGAATCAAGTTTTAAACAAGAATCTTCCTCCACCTAATGCCAAAATCCTAGATCTGAAACCTGGGCTCTGATACCACTTGTTGCGCGTAGCGGGAATTTCGGCAGCACTTCGACAGTACAACAAGAGAGTCGGGTCGCAATAGGAATTCCTGTTTCACCAAGGAAACAAGAATCTTAAGCAAAATATCTCAACCAAGTGAGATATCAGCTCTTCCTCTCATCAGTTCTAGGACTGATCTGTCGAGGGAACCTAAATAAGCTATTACAAATCACACAAATAGCGAGACAATCAATTTTACGTGGTTTAGCAAATTGCCTACGTCCACGGGGAGAGGATTGAGAGATTCCACTAAATCAAGGAGAGTACAAAGGGTTACAATCTCACAAAACTCACAAACTAACCCTCAACCAAAGCTCTCAACTTGCTCACAATATCTCTCTCTCACAATGCTCAAAAGTCTCTCTTATTTCTGATTACAACTCTCCTCACTTTTTAATTGATTCTAATCTCCATATATATAGAAAAACTAAAACCAAAACAGACTAGGAATCCTAAAACCAAAAACAAAACAAATTAGGAATCCTAATAACCTCATGTTATCAAAATAGATTAGGAATCCTAATAACCTCATGTTACCAAAATAGATTAGGAATCCTAATAACCTCATGTTATTAGGAATACTGCTATCCAACAATATAGTGCTGAGCTCAATTTTTTTTCTTTCAAAGATTAAGAGGATGGACACAGGAGACAGGAAAATTGTTGGTGCAAGTCTTTTTTCTGAGTGGAAATTAGTGAAAAATGAGGTTTACTATTTCGGTCATCTCAAAAACATAAGGAAATATCAGAGGGGAGCAATTTGGTATGATGCAAAATCTAGTGTTTGCTTAGCTTCCAACTTCTATGACAACAACTTTCATTCCAGTGTCTGACCTTGGTTTGATTCTGTATCCAGTAACAATCCCATGCTTTTCCCGGAAACCCATTTCAGAGGATTTTTTATTTATTTATTATAAAGGACATTAGTTGAAACCTCATCCGCAAACATGTAAATTTGATTTCTTTTCGAAAAACTAAGTTTTCCCCCTTCTCTAGAAAATTAACCAAAAAGAAAAAGTATCACCTTCAATCCATTCTGAACCCCCATTAATGCTAATTTCTGCCATTATTAACTCCTCCATCAAAGATAAAAGGTGATATTATTCATTCTATTGTTTAGTGCAGATGGCCTAATATGACAAATTTTTTGTTGGCCACGTTGAAAGGCAATTTGCCTTCAGACGATAGTCCCACATGGACTAAGTTAGCGTATGTTAGCGTATGGGGGTTGTTTAAATTGGCTCTCTTCCCTTTACCCCTTGAGGGTCCCCAACAAGGGGGTGTTTTGAGCTTTCAATTTGTTTGGGCGTTGCATATCGCGCCCGCCACGTTTTGAATTGTTCAAAATTTATTTATTTTTCTTTTGACTCGGCAATTAGCAACGTGGAGAACATGCGGAAGTTCAAACGGTTGCATGAGTTTTGGATAACGTGCGGGTAATGACCGCGCAACTTTTGAGAACGT
>NW_017972361.1:401843-411054 GCF_001876935.1 Asparagus officinalis
ATAACCAGTTCGAAAAAAAACACAACAACGAAGCAACAAAAAATCAAAAGTTTTTCTTCTCTCCTCTGTCCTCAAAAGCGATAACTCTTTTCTCCAAAAATCTCTGATTTTATTTATTACGGGCAATCGTCTTCATCTGAGAAGCAGCTCTATACTCTTGCCCGAGTACAGAGGCCGATCGTTTCTGGGGGCTTTTACCGTTAGGGGAGAAGGGATCAACTGCGCCAGGACGATAGGCGGGTTCTCAGTTTTCTAGGGCAGTGCAATGCTTTGCGCGACTGCTACCCGTATCAGGCCAGTTTTGTTAAATTTATTTTTCAGATTTATATGCATGCCAATAAGTTTATTTTTAACAACATTTTTAAGGCCACATGTCCTTATCTACCTCAAACGTTATATAATTACTAATTAGTTGGGTGGTTAGGATGCAAAGCTCCATCAGCAATAATAAGTGAACTGGTCGCTTGTTGGTTACGGTCAAAGCAAGACTTAAAACGGTATATTCCAAATTTACAATTTATTATTATTATTATTAAAGAGAAGAAGACTTATCAACTGCCCTTAGCTGCAATTTAGAATCCAATAATGTAGTTAGCTTAGAATAACTTCATCCTTTTGTTCCACAGTGATCATTTATAGTAATTCAAATCCGTGTCCTTATTAAGCTGTTGCCGCTGCTTTAAACATAGCCTAAAAATAACATTATAGAGCAAAGCTCAGTAGCTCAGCTGCTGCAGTTGGACACGCGTCAACCAATCCAGAGGTCAAGAATATTCTTATACTCGGTTGCTTCCACAAAAATACAAACCAACAGCACTTGTTGAGAGCAGCAAACATAATAATAATAACAATAATAAAACAGGTAACAGCTGAAAAAATAAGCTCAAATTACGAACCAAAAGTATCAATAAGAATCATGATGGCATACAATCTTGGCTTTTATTGTCTCTCATGAAGTTCTTCTCTCAAATTCCAAAAGAGAATCCCAAATGGAGAGAAGCAGAAGTGCTCATTCAAGCAGTAGCAGCAGAGGAAGCTGCAGCACAAGAGAAAATGAAGAATATTTTGAGAGGGTTTATGTTGCCATGAAAAAAGAGCTCAAGGAGGGGAAATCTACCCTGCTCTGGCTTTTACAGAACGCTGACAGAGAGAGGAAGAAGATCGTGATCACTCATGTTCACATCCCTGCAAACATGATCCCTTTGAGTACGTACTCATGCCTAATTCTTTAAATTTCTAGCTTTAATTATGAGAAAAATGCTGAACATAGTTCAATGACGCATGTTGTGTCGCAAAGTGCGAGGAACCCATTTTTGTTGATTTTGTAGAATTTAGTGAATACCCGTGATTAGATAGTCCCTGTATATCTCATTTAAGGTGCTTGCTTTTTGGTTAAATCATCGAAGGAAGCCTGAAATGCCTTCGTGAGGTTTATCCTTGATGATTGATTAAGATGCTGGCTGATATGAAGGTTTCACTTCACCTAAGAGCTGTAAATGATGTCACTAGTCTTTGCCTTTGATTTGTTTAATTGATATATACAGATGCCCATTAAACTGTTCCAATGATTCTATGGATGTTCTCTATGATGCCTAACTGTACTTGTTAATTAGAAATGAAAACGGCCATCTGTGCCTTGAATTACACAGGGTCAAAAGATATCAGTCTTTATTCCTCATTAAGATTAAGGAGCGGGCATGCAGCGCATATTTGAGCAAGTATGCAGCTCAAAATGTGTTAGTTTCCCACTCAATGCATCTTGTTATTTATTCCACCGGTGTAACTTAATTGTCTATAAAGTTTGCAACAATGAAGAAAAGCTAAACTAATACGCTGAAGAAAAAAGCTCGTGCCTGTTTCTCGCTCTAATGGCATGTTTTTTTAATTGCTCGTCATGTTAAAAATGAATATAATTACTCTATAATAAGGTCCCGGATGGGGTAGAGTGAATCCCCTTCGTAGTTCCTTGATAGTAATTGTAGCTTCAACTATATCCATTTTTAATTTTATTTCAGTGGGGAGCAAATTTCCTGCAAGCGAGGTAAACCAGCTGGTGGTCGAAGAATACAGAAAGCATGAGTGGGAGAAGATGCACAAAAGTTTAGATGATTACATGACCGTGTGCTCACGACAAAAGGTTCATTTACTTCTTGTTAAACCTGTACTCCTCTCGGTCTATATGCTCATATTTGGCCTTTTTTGTGTTTGGAAAAAGAAGAATCAAAAATTCTAATAAGATTAAATTAAATAGAGAAAAAAAATAGCAACGGTACTGTAAGTTTTGACCCATGAATGTTTTGTTAACCTCTCCTTTTTATCAGGTACAAACTGAGAAGCTTGTGATTGAGGCAGATGATGCTGCAAAAGGGCTTATAGAGCTTATAGCTCGTCATGGTATTGTCGAGCTCGTGATGGGCGCAGCAGCAGACAAGCATTTTTCAAGGTGTGAATATCATATCATTGCCCATGATATATTTGTAATTAAAAATCTAGTTTTATTCTCATAAAATATTTCTGATTAGGATGCTGACTGAATTAGTAAAGACATCTCACCTTACACTAATGCTACTTTCGTGTTTCGAAATTTTTGACTGAATATAATTGTTGTCACACGAACTAGCATCGAAAATTAAGTTTGTAATTCCATAACTTTGATCATTGAGTTCATGCTACCTTTGATATGGATAGCACCCAGATGTTACTGGTAACCACATTAAACAGCGTAAAAAAAATGAAAGCTTAGTATTCCTGTTACTTAGTTTTCCTGTCCTCAGTTTGTTAGTTTGGGTGTAGACCAAACTCACCTCCGTCCGGCGAGGAGCTCCGACGAGCTCGGAGATGACGCAAGCGAAGTAGACGGAGAACCCCCAGGCGAACGCTGACCTGACCTTGGCGTTTTGGCGAGCTCTGCGTTTTGGCGATGGCGAGCTCTGCGTTTGGCGATGGCGAGCTCTGCGTTTGGGGGGGGGTCCGACCTCTGCGTTCGGGGCCTGCGAACTTGGCGTCAAAGAAGGACGCTCGCGTGGCTGGCGACAGGCTGTCGCCAGCCTGTCATTTCCCCCTTCTCCGATTTTTCTCTGGCGGCGAAGCCCTAAAACGCAGTCGCGTTTCCAATTAAATCACAGCAGTGATTTCATTCATCTCCAGCTCTCAAATTGTTTTTGAGGGGAGATTAAGAAGTGGGTTAAAGAAGAGAGAGAGAGATCATTAAAGAGGGGTTTATTATTTGTGGGTTGATTATTTTATCTCAAGTGAGAATTGAAAGGGTTCATACCCTTTAATTATTAACACTGTAGCTACAGTGTTTATTTGAGAAATCTCAGTTTTGAGATCTGCTCCTAAATTATAATTTCTTGTTTGATTAATAAGAAATTATCTGTGTGGCTCCCGAGGACGTAGGCAGTTGCCGAACCTCGTAAATCTTGGTGTACTTTTTCTATACTGCGTTTCTGTTGCATTAGGGGTTTCAGCGTTCAATTCCCAACACAGTTTTGGATTGAAATTCTCATGAAGTTTTTTAGTTCACAGAAGACTGAAAGTTCCCAATTCAAAGACCGCAATCACTGTGGGAAAACAAGCTGAGCTATCATGTAACATATGGTTTGTTTGTAAAGGAACCCTCGTCTGCACAAGGTAAGCTTAGATTTTTCGGAGTTTCCCTTTTCAGTTATTCATTTTCTCTTTACATATATAACCTTTGCACTTTAATATTGGCGTATTCATTTCTTCTTTTCTCGTCCATTTCTTCCGAGGAGTTTTCATCTTGATCAATTAACAAATGAATGGTTAGGACAATTTAGTTACGTAATTGCCCGTGTGTACTTAAATGTCAATGACATCCGATAGCTTGATGATATCTGGTATGTCAGTCTTTTACATGGTTGTTAATATATTCTCTTTCTTGGAGCCTCGATGTCGAAGTGAATCAATGATATTTTCTTGATTTGTTTGCGTGATATGTTGATGAACTGTCATTGGGAGTTTCTTGAGTTGTCCTAAAGTAAGATGTTCTGAATGTCTGAGCCTCCGAGCGACACATCAAATATTAGTGTCCAAGAAACATTAATGCCTATCCAATCGAACTTAGTCAATTAATTGATCAGATATTGATTCTCTAGGACCATTATCAAGCATGAGTTTCCTACTTGAGCCTGTGATAATGTTAAATGCTTAATATTTGACATGTGTATACCCGGTTCCTATTATTTCTTGCATAGTGCCTATATAAATATGATAGTTTCCTCTTGAATTCCTCATTCTTAGGACTTATTGAATTCTTTTTTTTTTCTTTTGCTAAGGACTTTCTTTTTTTTTTAAATAATTCTTTCGGTAAGCTAGGTGCTCATAATTTCTATAGGGAAGCTCTTCTAGACATGTCTGAGAGGATACCGCCTCCCGCGACAACCATGAGCTCTTTATCAAGCCAATCCGAACTCTTGACATCAAGATCTACGCCTCTAGATCAGCCTGCGCCAACGAGGTCTGGTGTCGATCATGGGCATGACCATTATTTTGCCAGGCATAGATCAAAGACCGACAACTTTGGTTCACATGGAGGAGAACTTACAACTACATTATCCCATTCTCTCTTAGTAATCGATGGAATGTACAACTTGAGTTCATTGTCTATTGATGAAATGAACGTTGAATTTTACAAGGAGTCTCTTAAGCGTCAGAAAGCAGAGAGGAATGCGATTGAGGCTCTACGAAGGGTGAGGCTTTGCAACTTTTTTTCAACTTTGCGGGCATAAATTCTATGATTCGTTTACTTAAGGAGATCTTGAGTCTAATCATAAATTCAGGAATCAAACCTCACTGATGATAAAGCTTGCTCGCAGGCAAAAACATCCGAGGATTTATATGCCAAGGAGGTGAACAGAAGGAAAGAGATTGAGGAAGCACTGGCAAGAGAAAAATTGGAAGTCAAAATGCTCGAGAACCAGAATAGGAAAATCCTGGAGCAACTTCAGACGGCAAACAAGAAAAATCAAGAATTGGAACCTCGCATTGCCGATTCTGATAGCGTATCCAAGAAATGTTGTGCAAATGGTAACCAGAGCCTAAGTTGTAGTAGCACCACTTACACCCTCTTATCCGAAAATTATGTAAATAGATGATTTTTTTTTTCTGTTTTTCTCAAAAATTTTATGTGATCGAATAATTGTTTAAGGGGCTGTTTGGTTCGTTTTTTAACTTGGTGGAAAAGTTTTACACCGCCTCCACATCAGGTTTTTCATGGCCACGTAGGATATAAGCTTTCCGTCGGGTTTTTTCCCCATCTTTGGTTCGCTAGGGTTAAAGAAGGAAAACTCGGTGAAAATCGCCGCCACATCAGATTTTTTTTTCTCTCCCAATTCTTTCCTTAACCTCGTGAAATTGACGAAAACTACAGCCACGTCGGCTTTTTGCCATTTAAACAAATGTTTTTCCTTTTTTTCCATGCGAACCAAACACAAGAAAAATAAATACATTGGTTTCCCACCATTTTTTTGTGTGAACCAAAGCGAAACAATCTATTTCTTGGAAAAGTTTGGAAAACTCAAAACTTGTGTTTTTGTACATGGAAATGTATTTCCCTATATCTAGGAAACTCAAAACTTGTGTTTTTGTACATGGAAATGTATTTCCCTATATCTAGGAAACGAACCAAACAACCCCTAAATAAACCAGTTGAAACTACGTTTACAGTTGGAGTTCTGTGGCACCTGAAACAACTGAACTCGAATTCACTTTTAATATTGAGTTCACTTTTTCCAGGCTAATATGACTAAGGGCCCGTTTGGAAGGGGTATTTTGCCCCGAAAATTGTGAGGAAAGCTATCAAAATGATAGTTTTTTGACAGCTTTCCCTCAAAATCGCTTTTTTAGGGGCCCGTTTGGATAGGTATTTTGTCCCGAAAATTGGGAGGAAAGCTGCCAAAATGGCAGTTTTTTGACAGCTTTCGCAACCGGCCTCTTTAGGGCCCGTTTGGATGGGGTATTTTGTCCCGAAAATTGGAGGAAAGCTGCCAAAATACGCCATCCAAACGGGGCCTCTTAGAGGCCCGTTTGGATGGGGTATTTTGACAGCTTTCCTCCCAATTTTCGGGGCAAAATACCCCATCCAAACGGGCTCTAGACGATTTTGAGGGAAAGCTGCCAAAAAACTACCATTTTAGCAGCTTTATTCTCAATTTTCGGGGCAAAATACCCTACACAAACGGGGCCTAAGGCTACACCTAGCTGGACGTGGTATTATACTTGGGGGAGTGTATTTTATATATTAACTAGAAAATCTGCAGGTTGATTTGATTTAATTTAAAATAAGCAATATCATACAACTAAGCTAATTGGCTCACCTGGTTTCAGTTGGCCACGCGTCAACTAATACAAAGGTCCACTGGGTTGCTTCTGCAAAAGTACAAACCGACAAGATTTTAGTATTAAAAACATAAAAATATAAGGGTCTTTACGATATTGGTCCCTTACATCTTTATTATTCTGAAGCTGCCCCTCAATTCTTAGAAATTGCTATTGGATCCCTCATTTCTTAAGTTATTCTGAAATTAATCTCTCAAATTAAGAAATCACTATTAAATTAATCCTCAAATCAAGAAATCACTGTTAGGACCTCCTAATTCTTAAGTTATTATGAAAGATGCCCCACATCCAAGAGCGGAAATAGCAACTAGAGAGAAGTTGGTCTTCAAAATCATTAAAATTGCTATTAGATTCTGAAATTCTCATAAGTTGTTTCAATTGCTCTCTATGGTTCTTACTTATACTCTTGATTGGAGGGGCTAAAATAACTTCAGAATTGGGGGGCCTAGTAGCAATTTCAAGGACTTAAGTGACTTCTTTTAAAATAACTTGAGAGTGAAGGCCCTAGTCGCAATTTCTAAGATTTCAGAGATCAATTTCAAATGAAAGATGTGAGGGACTAGTATCAAAGAAACTCTAATAATAATAATAATAAAACAAATGGCAGTTAAATAAATAAGCTCAAAAAACCTTTTAAGAACCAAAAAGGTCAATAAAATTTTGATGGCCTATAATCTTTATAGTCTCTTATAATCCTCTTCTCTCAAATTCCACAATAGAATCCCAAATGGAGAGAAGCAGAAGTGCTCATTCAAGCAGTAGCAGCAGAGGAAGCAGCAGCACAAGAGAAACTGAAGAATATTTTGAAAGGGTTTATGTTGCCGTGAAAAAAGGGATCAAGGAGGGGAAATCTACCCTGCTCTGGCTCCTACAGAACACTGACAGAGAGAGGAAGAAGATTGTGATCACTCATGTTCACATACCTGCAAACATGATTCCTTTGAGTATGTTTGCTTTGTCTTGCTCCTTAATTTTTCTATCTGTTCTTGTTTTAATTATGAGAAAAGATTGTTGCCCATGAATTTACATATGCAATTTGTTTTTTTATACAAAAGATGGTTCAATGATGCATATTGTGCCGAAAAGTAGATGGAACTCATTCCAGCAATGATTTTGTTGAACTTGTAGATTTAGTAACACGTACCCATGATTTCGTAGTCCTTGCCTGTCTCATTTAAATTGGATCGAGAATCGAAGAAAGGTGATTTCTTTTTTCTTTTCTTCTTCTTCTTGGGTGTCCCTTTGAAACTAAACTAAAGAGCTGTAAATGATGTCACAAGTCTGTACTTAAAAGACTTTTTTTTTTTTTTTTGATATATACAGTCATGCCCATTAAACTGTTCCAGCGATTCTTTGGATATTCTCGAAGTAATACCTAATCATCTCTCCTTGACAAAAAATATAAAAAGCCCATAAATTATAATTTAGGGGCAAAGACAGGTTCTTACTCCACATTAATGTATGATAATGGGCATGTAGCATGTTAGTTTGGCAAGTATCGCGTCCAATATTATTGCGTCGACTTCAGGTTTACATCTAGCTCTAGCAGTTCCTACAGTACAATGATGTTAAACTCTCAAACCTGAGGCAAACCTGAGGCAATCCATCTTATGCGAAATATGCCCTTTATCCCAAATAGCCCCTTTATGACTGTCTCTGCTCTCTAAATTTTGTGGGCTTTTGCAACCTTTATGGCTTACTGCAACTTGATTCAAAATGTGTAGTGTTTCCACTCAATGCATATGTTGTCAAATGTATTCCACTGGTTTGATCGATGAGGTGCTGGTTGAGGCACCACCTCATTTCGCCACTGAGTTAGTGTTTAGTTGTGCTAGAATAGATCGGGGGTCCGATTAGAGATTTGTGAAGTGTCTCACATCTATCAATTTCCAGTCGGCTAGATATAGCGAACGTAAGAGATGCTGAGATTTCATTGGAAAGATACTTAGATTGTTACATTATTAAAGATATTTCAGCTCACAAATCAAACAGCATTAATTTTCTTGTGCTAAGCATATTTGTGTATGTAGTCTATCTCTTTTCATGGGCCCTTGCAACCTAACACCTCATCCCCACAGCCAGTCCCTAAAAAGAATAAAAGCTCAAGAAAAAAGCCTACTCCTGTTTCTTTCTTTTGTGGCATATTTACTTATGTACAACTTGTTTCCTTTCACGTCGAACATGTTGTCTTTGTTAAATGACCCAACCATTACACCAAGAATCCGAAGTTGCGGTAAGGGTTGAGGGTTATAGTTTTATGTTCTAACATGCTCCTGTTGGTTGAAGACCCTTTTTATGGGCAGAAACCTGGACTCACGTAGCAGTATCAGTTTTTAATAGCAACTTAGAAATTTGTGACCAACAATATTTGAATCCGGGCGCTCTAATACAATATTAAATGACCCAACCATTACACCAAGATTTCGAAGTTGTGGGGGTCATAGTTTTATATTCTAACAGTCCTAATATCGCATCATGTTAAAAGTGGATATATGTGCTCTATCATATTGTCCCAAGATGGATTTAAAATCCTTAATCTGTAGTTGAAGATGCAGCTTCAACTATGTCCATTTTTAATTTTAATTTCAGTGGGGAGCAAGTTTCCTGCAAACGAGGTAAACCACCAGGTGGTCAAAGAATACAGACAGCATGAGTGGGAGAAGACGCACAAGCTTTTAGATGATTACACGACTGTGTGCTCAGAACTAAAGGTTCATTTGCTTCTTCTTCTTAAACCTACATTTTCCTTGTCCTTGAGTAGTTGTTGACTTAATCTGCCAGAGATGCTCATATCTACCTTTTTATCTTTCTTTTTTTCGGGGCGGGGGGGGGGGGGGGGGGGGGGGTTTCA
>NW_017972361.1:411587-416116 GCF_001876935.1 Asparagus officinalis
TTTTTAGTTTCTTACGTGCTTTTAAAGTTATTTTTTGTAGTATATTATATGTGCTTGAGAAACCCCAGAAGGAGATTAGAAACAGTGCTTTAAGTTCACCTATGAATTTACTAACCTTTCTTTATTCTTTTAAGGTACAAGCTGAGAAGCTAGTGATTGAGGCAGAAGATGCTGCAAAAGGGCTCATAGAACTTATAACTCTGCATGGTATAGTCAAACTTGTGATGGGGGCAGCAGCAGATAAGCAATTTTCAAGGTGTGGATATCACATCATTGTGCTCAATTTATATCAGAAATCTGATTTTGTTCTCTTAAAATATAACTGACCGTAATTAAAAATTTCAAGGTGCGAATTCAATTCGAGAAACCTTGATAATTAAGATGCTGGCTGAACCAATAGCGACATCTCACCTTATACTACTTTCATGTTTCAAAGTCATTCGGCTATACAATTGTTCCCATATGAACCTGCATAAGGAATTAATTTTTTTAATTTCATGACTTGATCATTAATCTTGCCTGCATGCTACCTTCGATCTAGATAGCACCCAGATGTTATTGATAACTGCATTAAACAACATTAAAAGGGAGGGAGGCATATTAGTCCTGTCATGGAGTTGTACTGTCTTTAGAGTTTGATTTGTATTCTTGAAGTTTTTGCTTCACAGGAGAATGAAAGTTCCCAAGTCGAAAACCGCAATCACTGTGAGAAAGCAAGCTGATCCATCATGCAACATATGGTTTGTTTGCAAAGGAACCCTAATCTGCACAAGGTAAAGTTGGCTTTTTCAGACTGGCCCTTTTCAGTTAATCTCTTCTTTTTCCTGCACGCTTATAACTCTAATCTATTTGGTGTATTCATTTCCTCTCTCTTTTCTTTCCCTTCCTTGTCTTCAAGGAACCTATACTTGATCAAATAAAAAAAAATTGAGAAGTTATGATATTTTAGTTACATAAATCACACTTACACGGACACTAAAGATTGTTGTCAGGGTTAAACGCAGAGGACCTTCCAAGAAAACTGGCACAGATTAAATGCCTTTATGTAATTAGAAATCAATGACATCACATAGCTTGATGAAATCTGGTTTACATCCGTGTTTTACATGTTTCTTAATAGATATAACTCTTGCAGCCTTGATGTCAAAGTGAATCCATGACATTTTCTTAATTTGTTGACGTGATATGCTGTTGAAATGTTCTTGGAGTTTCTTTGTAGCACGTCTAAATGAGAAGTGAAAAAACTAAACTCCTAATTGTGTGTGGGTGACACTAATACCTGTCAAAATTGAATCTAGTCAACTCATAGATCAGATAATGATTGTCTAGTGCCATTGTCAAGCACGAGTTTCCTACTTGCGCTTGTGATAGAGTAAAATGCTTAATATTTGATATTTCTTGCATACTTACTATATAAATGTGAATAGTTTCTTATTGCATTCCTTTTCCTTTGGACTCCCTTAATTTTTTTTCTGTATACTTGATATTCATAATTTCTATAGGGAGGCTCTTCTAGGCATGTCTGAGAGGACACCGCCACCAACAACCACCATGAACTCTTTGTCAAGCCAATCGGAACTATTGATATCAAGATCAATGCCTCTAGGGCACTCCGAGTCAATGAGGTCCGATGCCGATCTTGTGCATGAGCATTACCTTTCCAGGCATAGATCAAAATCCAATAGCTTTGATTCATATGGAGGAGAATTTATTGCTACATTATGCCATCCTTTTTCAGTCATTGATGAAATGAACAACCTGAGTTTATTGTCGATTGATGAAATGAACAACTCAAATCATCAAATTTACAAGGAGTCTCTTAAGCGTCAGAAAGCAGAGAGGGATGTGATCGAGGCTCTAAGGAGGGTAAGAGTCTACAACATTTTTTGACTTCGTGAACATAGATTCTATGATTTGTGTACTTACAGAGATCTCGTGTCAATTGGAGCAATTCCTTTTCTAAATAATGTAAGCTTGGTGCAACTGTTTCAGATAGTTTAAAATTTTAATAGTAACATGAAAGTCTCCATGACAATCATAAAATTCATACAAGGAGTCAAACTCACTGATGATAGAATTTTCTGGCAGGCAAAAACATATGAGGATTTATATGCCAAAGAGGTGAATAGAAGGAAAGAGATTGAAGAAGAACTTGCAACAGAAAAATTGTTGGTCGAAATGTTTAAGAATCAGAACAGTGAAATCTTGGAACAACTTCAGAAGACAAGTAAGCAAAAGCTAGAATTGGAGCTCCGTATTGCCGATTATGATAACATATTTAAGGATCTTAAAGAGAAACTCTTAGAAGCTCAACATCTGCTCAGTGTGCTCCAGGGTGACTGTGAGAAATTGCACCTGCAACGAGATGCAGCACTCAAAGAGCTTGAGAAGTTACGGAGAAATAAAGAAGCGGTCACTACAAGGAGAAAAGGATCAATCAACTTCACAGAATTTTCCTTTGAGGAGATTAATCGAGCAACTTGCAGCTTTAGCAATTCACTTAAGATTGGAGAAGGTGGATATGGAAGTGTTTATATAGGTTTCCTTCGTCACACGACAGTTGCTATAAAGGTGTTGGATCGTAAAAGCATGAAGGGGCAGCTAGAGTTCCATCAGGAGGTAAGACTCATATAACTCCCACATTACCTGATAATTGTTTGCATATTCCATAGAGCTTGCATAAATTTCTTCAAAATGGAGACCTAATTGATAAACAAAATGAATTACAAAATGTATTAAATTGTTCTTTAAATTCTGAATGACAAATTATAAAATGTTTCTTAGTAGAAAATAATTGAGAAGAAAACTAAATTAACACCAGTACTATGACTTGTCGAGTTGATTCGTGCCCATTGAATTAAAATGTTAAAGACTATTTCCTTTTGATCTAATTCTCTGTAGAGTAGCAAAACTGTAATGACCTCTGTGTGTGGGCACGGGGTGTTTGCCTCTTATTTTTAGAGATAACGTGCATCGTTTTTTGTCGATTTATCTTATTTTTAACATACAAAAAGAATAACAAGAAGAACAAAGCCTTCGTCCCAAAGTTTTGGGGTAGGCTACATGACTCCGATTCTTCCATTCGGTTCTACTAAGGGTCATATCCTCCCTTAAAATAATTGTTATCACGCCCATCTTCATTGCATGTGTTATTGTTTTAGTATGCTTTGCCCTATTCTTTTAACTGATGGATTTAGTGGCCTCTACTATATATGACCAGTGAAGGAATTTCAGCATCAGCAGCAGAATCAGGAAAAACAGGTGGCGGTCGACCGGTCCGGTCGACCGTTTCAGCTCGAGTATTGTTCCTGGACCTGTTGAGGAACTATTGATGGTTTGGTGTCGGTCATTTTGGTGGAAACATTCGCCGAGGTGGAGAATTAAGAATTTCAGCATCAGCAGCAGAATCAGGAAAAACAGGTGCGGTCGACCGGTCCGGTCGACCGGATTCGTGCACAAGGAGGTCGGTCGACCGGCCCGGTCGACCGACGGCTCTCTGGATTCTTTCGGGGTTCTGCTGGAGGTGGTCGGTCGACCGGGTCGGTCGACCGGAATTGATCGCGGTCGACCACCGGTCGACCGACGAAGCGGGTTTCAGTTGGTTCAGGTTTCCAGACCCGTTTCGCTTGGAGTTGTATAAATACCCTAACTCGTTTTTAGGGTTAGAGTTTGGGCGATTTTGAGCTGAGCAAAGGGAGATTTGAGGGCTTCTATTGTTGGAGTCTATTTGAGAGATCTTTTTGGTCTTATTTGAGGGTTTTGGGTAAGATTTGTAACCCTAACTTGTACTCCCCTTTGATTTGAATAGTAAAGCTTCCCTCTCCTTGCCCCGTGGACGTAGGCATATTGCCGAACCACGTATATCTTGTGTTTGTGCTGTGATTGGTTGGCTTTGCATTGGTTGTGGTCTACTATTGTCTTGTGTGTGCCTTCGATTTGTCAATTTAGCTTCTTTATTTTTTGAGGTAAAAATAAAGCAAAGCACCAATGTATATTAAACTTCGAAACATACAAAGCAATCGATAGGAGAACAAAATTTCTAAGCCTATAGAAGACCTTACGTCAAGAAGAGTTCTGTGAGGGTGAGGAAAGTAGATAGTCGCCACTCATCACAAGCACAATACAACCTAATTGACAATCCACTAAATAGAAAACCACGTAGAAATTAGACTTCTCCTGCAGCCCCTGGGCAACAAAAGAAGGTATTAATTACAAACAAATTACAGAGATCAAGATGATAATAATAATAATAGAAGCTAACTTAAGTACTCGGTATCATCGGACTACTATACGCCATCCTCGAGCCACTAGCTTGCCTCTCCCTCCTCATTTCCATCAATCCTCTTCTAGGGGAGTGGAAAGTGAGGATCATCCAAAAGAAAATTTAGCTTCACTAATGTTTATTTAATAGAGAGGCACGTCCAGAGATGAAGAGAATGAAGAATATAAGCAACAAGGTCATCTGTTGTGAAGTTCTTCTTGTTGAAAACTTCGGCATTTCTTTATATCCAAAAACAATAAAAAATGTA
>NW_017972361.1:418613-470324 GCF_001876935.1 Asparagus officinalis
TTTCTTACCGGATTCGTTGCCACAGGAGCTCGGT
This sequence comes from Asparagus officinalis, assembly GCF_001876935.1. NCBI lineage: Eukaryota > Viridiplantae > Streptophyta > Magnoliopsida > Asparagales > Asparagaceae > Asparagus > Asparagus officinalis. The sequence goes on from NW_017972361.1 coordinate 418,648, forward strand.
CGCAGCCGCCCGGTCGGACCGACGGCCTCTCTTGGATTCTTTTGCGCGGAGTTCTCTGGAGGGGTTCGGTCGACCGGCGTTTTCGGTCGATCCTGTGAATGTGTCGGCGGTCGAGCTCGACTGCGGTCGACTCGACGAAGCGGGTTTCAGTGTGGTTCAGTGTTCCAGACCGGTTTCGCTTGGAGTTGTATAAATACCGCTAAACTCGTTTTAGGGTTAGAGTTTGGGCGATTTTGAGCTGAGCAAAGGGAGATTTGAGGGGCTTCTATTGTTGGATGTCTATTTGAGAGATCTTTTGGTCTTATTTGAGGGGTTTTGGGTAAGATTTGTAACCCTAACTTGTTACTCCCCCTTTTGATTTTGAATAGTAAAAGCTTCCCTCTCCTTGCCCGTGACTAGGTAGGCATTTGGCGAAGCCACGTATGATCTTGTTTTGTGGCTTGCTGATTGTGTTGCGCTTGTGCGATTGGGTTTGTGGTCTACTATTGTCTTGTGTGTGCCTTCGATTTGTCAATTTAGGGCTTCCTCTGGCGCACAACAAAGTCGGATTCAGAGCGTCCGTGGTTTGGATTTTGGAAGTTTTTGTTCGGAAAGGTTTCATTGGTTGGTTCTTGTTTGGTGAGGGTATCTACCCATAATGGTCGTGTACCAAGGCCAATGGCTTAGTTCAGTGTACTAGTACAATAATCCTCTCTCTTTTTTGTGGTCTACTATTGTCTTGTGTGTGCCTTCGATTTGTCAATTTAGGGCTTCCGCGGCGCACAACAACCAGATCATCTCAATCGCTTCTCTATCTCATTTATCTTAAATTGGTGTAATCTCCAACTACAAACGCACTAATTTGTGCCCAATATTCGTACAACATAACTATATTCTTAATTCTGCTATTAACGCACTAATTCGGTTCTACTAAGGGTATATCTACAAGACCATCGTGAAACGTTCTTATTTCTGTGACACTCAGTTTTTGCCCAACATTCTATAACATTAACTATATTCTGTTGTAAATGTTATTTAGTAAGCTAAATAGTACCCTGAGTGCAGAAAGTTTAATGCACTTTGATCAGGGCCATTAATATCTCATATCTCTTGATATTACACACAAGTACGTACATGCTCTATTGGAAGATATAAAAATTTTCTCTCTATATACAACTGCAGGTTGAGGTTCTCAGTAGAATAAGACACCCAAACCTAGTCACACTCATCGGAGTATGCTCACAAGCCCGGGCTCTCATTTATGAATTTCTCCCCAATGGAAGCTTAGAAGACCGTCTCGTCTGCAAAAACAACACACCCCCTCTCACGTGGCAAGTTCGAACTCGTGTTGCTTCCGAAATCTGCTCGTCTCTAATCTTCCTCCACTCCCACAAACCTCAACCAGTGGTTCATGGAGATCTGAGCCCCAAAAACATACTTCTTGATTCTAACCTCGTAAGCAAGCTCGGAGATTTTGGTATTTGCCATCGCACCGATCCAAAGGGAACATTTGTGTATATGGATCCTGAGTTCTTAAGCACTGGAGAGCTAACACCGAGCTCTGATGTCTACTCTTTTGGTGTCATTGTTTTAAGACTTTTGACGGGGAAACCAGCGTCGGAAATTGTTAAGAAAGTGAAGGAAGCATTAGAAAAGGGAGTTTTGGATGGGATTATAGATCCTACTGCAGGGGATTGGCCTTTTGTGCAGGCTAAGCAACTGGCTCACTTAGGTTTGAGGTGTTGTGAGGTTAATAGAAAGAACCGGCCGGATTTGATTGGAGACGTTTGGAGAGTGCTTGAGCCTATGATGAAGATTACTTCTTTACCTGTGTCCTTAAATTTGTGTGGTTCGGTTGTGGAGGGTAATGTACCGGCACCGAACTATTTCATTTGCCCAATATTTCAGGTTAGTTCTCTTTTGAGCTTGAAATCAAACCATTTGAATAATTTTAGTTTTGAGTTTTGGCTCTTGTTTGAGTAGTAGGCTTATGGTTTCCTGTATGATTCATTTTGACTCCGAAATACCAAGGGAATCTTGAAATCCCCCTTTGCCTTTTTTTTTTGGTAGGGGGTGGGGGTGGGGGGTGAGGAGGGGTCAAGTCACACTTAAGCTGTTCAAAAATAAGGATTTTGACAGATCTTCACATATTTGTGCAAAAAATCTTTTTAGCATAATACTTGTTGTGCGTATAGAAAGGAGGTCTTAGTATGAAACTTTCATCTCTCCTACGCGATGACATATTGATGAAATAAAATAATTACAGCTATACATCATTTTCTGGAACTGGATCTACATAGGTCCAAGGCTGTGACAGTGGATTTTTTAAAAAGACTAAGCTTAAGTTTTTACATTTAACATCTCTCTAATTTAAGAGTATTTTTGGTGGCAAAAGCACAGATTTTTGATAGCCCAGAGGCAAGGTTGGGAAGATTAATTACAAAAACACTCAGGTTAGAATGTTCGATTACGTCGCTTTTCTTATTTTTCTTGGCTTATAGACACCTCTATCTTCTTTACTTTTGATACTGTAATTCACATTAATTGCTTTTCATGGATTATCAACACACAAAATTAATCGAAATGCTTAGATCAATGCATTCTTGTCAAATTTTGATTGTGATTTTTACTTTGAACTGTCTATCTGAGAAAACTTGTAAATTTCACAGTTAAAAGTTTAAATCATCACTCTAATTTTTCTTCGATGTGCATCACACATCTCATATGTTTAACCATCATTTCCTAATGTTAGCTTCTCATTAAACTTGTTTTGTGCCCCTATGCAAAAAAAAAAGGTGAATAGGATTAACTTTTGAGCCATGATTTCCAGGAGATCATGAGAGATCCACACATTGCTGCTGATGGATTCACATATGAAGCTGAGGCATTAAAGGGTTGGATCGAAAGCGGGCACAAAACTTCTCCGATGACGAATCTAACGCTTTCTAATTGCGAGCTTATCCCAAACCATGCTCTTAGATCAGCTATTCAAGAGTGGCTTCAGCTTCATCCTCAGTTGTAGTAGTACTGGCCTTTCTTCCTTTTTGTTCATTTTGTTCTACTGCAGATATTAGTTTGGTGATGGATTTTTGTGCTATATGCATTGCATATCAGTTGCGTATTCTATATAAAGTGTAACCCGATTGTGTATATAAAGGGTTGCGAGAAAGGAAATATCAGTAGAAGTGGAAAGGAAATTTTATGGGATTTTGTATTTTATTGAGCTCGGTTGTCTTTCTTTCTCAAGGAGAATGGTCCTCCTTATATAGGGGCTTAACCCATCATCTCTATCCCTCAGATCCGCCCCCATGAGAGATTTTCTCTCAACCACCCATAATTCACGTTCTCCACCATTCTCTCAACAGAGAAACCGTGGTTGATTTGGTCATCAATGACCAAGTCAAGCTAACATCTCCCACTTGACCCACTTGACCAAATTAACCAAGTGACATGCCTCCCACTATCCGTGAGATCGGATGTTTCTGCTTACCATTACTCCCACTATCCGTAGAGAGTAGTTCTTATTTCATTATTCATGAAATTTTACTTAAACTTATTTATTCCTAAGTCCCATCAAACTTACATGTTTGATAAAAGATTCCGTTGGTATTCCTTTTGTCAAAGGATCAGCAATCATATCTATAGTAGGGATATAAGTCACTTTGACTTTTTTTTTCTATAATATCTCGAATATAGTGATACTGGATCTCAATATGTTTTCCTTTGGAGCTATTCGCACCACTATTGATTAAGCTAATTGCTGCTTGATTATCACAATAAATATCAATAGGTCCTTCCAACAAATTGAGATCAAGATCAATCAAAAACTGTCTTATCCAGACAGCATGTGTAGTTGCCATACTGCAAGCTATATATTCAGCTTCTTGCGTATATCTAGCAACACACCATTGTTTCTTGCTACTTCAAGAAACAGCTCCTCCTCCAAAGATGAATAAGTGTCCCGAAGTGGACTTTCCATCATCTTTATCACCTCAGAAACAGCTCCTCCTCCAAAGATGAATAAGTGTCCCGAAGTGGACTTTCCATCATCTTTATCACCTCCAAAATCAACGTCGGAATAACCGATGAGTTCAAGTGAATCAGCTTGATAAACTAACCTATGAGTCAATGTACCTCTGATATACTTCATAATCCTTTTAACAGCTTCCCAATGTGCTGGTCCTGGATTACTTTGATATCGACTGACTAGACTCACAGCATAAGCTATATCAGGTCTGGTGCACAACATTGCATACATCAAGCTTCCAATTGCTTGAGCATAAGGAATATCTAATGGCTTTTGCCTCTCTCCAGGGCTTTGCTCTTTACATAATCTCTTTTCCATAACCAACGAAGTTGGTGCCGGATTGGAATTCTTCATTCCAAACCTTTTAAGAACTGATCTTAAATATTTTTCTTGGTTTAAACTTAGCATTCTAGACTTTCTATCTCGAATTATTTGAATTCCAATAATATATGATGCATCTCCCATGTCTTTCATCTCAAACTTTTCGTTGAGATCTGCCTTGGTTTTATTCAACATTTCTATGTCATTTTCAGCGAGCAGTATATCATCCACATATAAGGATAATATAGTAAACTTGCTCCCACTTTTCAAGACATATACACTATTATCTAATTTACTTTGAATAAAACCAAGTTTAGTAACTGCATCATAAAATTTGAGATACCATTGTCTAGAAGACTGTTTTAAACCATATAGAGATTTTATTAATTTGTAAACTTTATGTTCCTGTTCTTTCACCTGAAAACCTTCAGGTTGTTGCATATATATTGCTTCCTTCAACTCTCCGTTAAGGAATGCAGTTTTAACATCCATTTGGAATAACTCCAAATCAAAATATGCAACAATAGCCAAAATAATTCTAATTAATGCAAATTTAGCTACAGGAGAATACGTCTCCTGAAAATCTATTCCTGCCTTCTGGTTATAACCATTGGTAACTAACCGTGCTTTGAATTTATCAATAGATCCATCAACACGATATTTTTTTTTTGAGCACCCATTTGCATTCTATGGCTTCTATTTTCTGGTAGATCACATAACTCTCATACCTTATTTTTTTCTATGGAATCAAGTTCTTCTCTCATAGATTCTAGCCATAAAGCTGATTCATGCGATTTCATCGCATCAAAAAAAAGTTAAGGGATCTTGTTCTTCTATATTTGTATCTACCGAGAAACATGATGGCTCACATGAATATAAATAGTAATCATCCATCCATGAAGGTTGTGTTCTTGGCCTTTTGTTGCCTACAACCGGTTGATTATGTACATTATTTTTCATAGGTATTTTATCATTTTTAAGGTTAAGTTCATTCACAATATCAGGGTCATAGTGGGAACAACACTGTAATAATCATCATCTATTACAGTTAGAGGTTTTGTTTCCTCTCGAACTTGTTCCTCTTCCTCTAGATTCTCTAGAAATGTAGCATCTCTGCTTTCAATGACTCCTTTTTCTTTATTATAGAACTTATAACTTTTTAACTTTTCTGAATACCCTATGAATCTACACTTTATTGTTTTAAAATCCAACTTATCTCAAAGTTTACATGGAATGAGAACATGGGTTATAGATCCCCACTTCCTGAGATGACTCAAATTAGCTTTCCTCCCATTCCATAATTCATAAGGTGTAGATACAACTGATTTAGTGTGAATTCTATTTAAAATATAGTTTGTAGTTAATAATGCTTCTCCCCAAAAGTTTTTAGAGAGACCAGAATGAGACAATATGTATCTAACTATATTAAGTAATGTTCTGTTTTTTCTTTCAGCAACACCATTCTGTTGTGGCGTATATGGCATTGTTGTATGCCTTTTAATTCCATGCTGAATACAATAACTCTCAAATTCTTTAGAGTTATATTCTCCACCTCTATCAGTTCTCAAAATTTTGATTTTCAATCCAAGTTGGTTTTTGACTTCTGTCTTATATCTCTTAAAGCAGTCAAAAGCTTCTAATTTTCTAGATATAAGATAGACGTGTGCAAACTTGAAATAATCATCTATAAAAGTAATAAAACATTCTTTATTACTATGAGTTTTGACACTTAGGGAACCACAAATATCCGAGTGTATCAACCCTAAAAGTTCATTGGCTCTGTGTCCGCCAATAAAAGGTTTTCTACAAATATCCGAGTGTATCAACCCTAAAAGTTCATTGGCTCTGTGTCCGCCAATAAAAGGTTTTCTAGTTATTTTACCAGTTAAACAATGTTCACATAATGATAATTGAGCATTAGATAGTGCAGGAAACAAGTTCATTCTGATAATTTCTTTCATTTTTTAAATACTAGCATGTCCTAATCTAGAATGCCACAATTCAGACTCAGAAATATAACAGAACAAGTAGTTCAAATTCGAAATTTCATTATCAGAATTATTACAAACTATTGGAAGAATGCATAATTTATGTTCGGGCACATATTTTCCCATAGCATACACTTTATTATTCTTGCCTATAGAAACTCTGTTATTATAGAACCTAACTTCTAGTCCTTTCTTCATTAAGCTGGGAACAGAGATCAGATTACACCGAATTCCTGGCGTATAGAACACATCTTTGAGGACAAGAATACTGTCCCCAAGATCCAATCTATATGAACCAATATCTTCTACATCAAGATAGGTATTATTTCCCATATAGATTCTCTGTTCTCCTTTCTTAAGCTCGGTGAATTCTATGACTCCTTTCTTATCCTTTGCGATATGTCTAGTTGCACCGGAGTCAATCCACCAACCACTGATATCCGTCATCACAGCATTACATTCCGTCACACCGACGAATTCTCTTTTGCTAGTATCCCCTTATTCTGGATGCTTATAGCCTCCCTTATTCTCCTGCTTTTCACCTTGTGGGCAATTAGGTTTGAAATGCCCGAACTTTTCACAATTCACTACAAGAAATTGGGTCTTTAACGAAGGGATTTCCCTTCGTTAAAGAGCTGAAAACCTTCGTTATTGTATACTAACTACGGGGAAAAATCCCTTCGTCACCCGTCGTTGAAGCCCTCTTCGCTAAAGGGTTACGAAGGGATATACTATCCGTCGTTATAGAGTCTATAACGACGGAACATATTACCGTCATTAATATTTACGACGGTAATTATCACCGTCGTTACCATCAATGACGGGAATATTTTCCCGTCGTTACCATCAGTAACGGGATATTTTCCCGTCGTTACCATTAGTTACGGGGATATTTTCCCGTCGTTATCATTAGTTATGGGGATATTTTCCCATCGTTGAAGACTAATTAATGACGGTTGGATACCGTCGTAAAAATCCTCATAATGGGTAATTAATAACCCATCAACGACGGTGCTTTCCCTTCGTTGATGAACCAAATACGGTTTATAAAACCGTCATTGCACACTACAAATTTCTAATATACATTAATAATAATTTTTCCGTTCATAGTCAACTATCATATTATTCCCAACCTGACACTAAGATTCACAATAAAAATATATTAAAAATACCCAATAATGAATAAGAGGGAAAATAAAAATTACATTCATTAATAACATCAAAAAAATAAAATTTCACCATCCTCAAATATTCAATAATAATAACAAGAGTTAATATCTCAATTGTTCCAAAGAAAAATACGTGAAACTATCTAAAACAAATTAAAATAAAAGTCTGGAAAAGACACATCCTTTCATCTCTAATCATGTTCAAAAGAACACTCGAGCTACCCCCCATCTCTTAATCTTGCATGGATAGCCTGAAAAATTAAAAAAATTACATAATTAAGAAATATCAATTAAACAAATATTATCTTATTAAGTAAAAATCGTATTTTCTCTAGTGCAAGTAGTCAATCATAAAAGTATATAAGATATTTTACAAAAAATGATTACCTAGTCTTACACATCTTCTCGAGTTTGAGGAGTCAATGAAGATGGTTGCCTAAAAAAAAGTTCATGTATAGCTTTCACTTATGACTCTAAGTCAGACATCATTTGTTGTTATTGATGTTGTTGTTGCTCCTGCTCATCTAAGCGTTATTGAATCATCTGGTTCTTTCTCTTTTTTTCTATAACCCGTGCTTCCAGATCAGATTGACTAGGGAGTGGTCCTCTCAAATCTTTCAAAGTAGTCTCGTCACCAAATACAGTAATGTGATCATGAGATTGCTTCCCCAGATTTTCTCAACTATTACAATGTCTGAAAGTGAAGGATTTGCTTGTTTGACTTGGACAATTTCATCCTATAAAAATTAAATTCATATGTTAGTACTATAATGCATTATTATCAAACTTAAAGACATATTCTACTTACATATTTATCTTGATCTCCACTATCTAGTGTTTCATTAGCTTTCTTTCAGATTTTATGGAACATTTTTGTCACATCGGATGGATTTCCTGACTTGCCACCATTATTCAAATATTAAATAAAAATGAGTGCAACATCAAACTAAAAAACAAAGTAGTTTTAAATAAATAGGAAATTAGTTTTTAATGTATATCAAGTCCCACGCAGTTTGTCTAAAGGGTTTACTATCCGTGTGGTGGAGCATCTTTCTTTTGCCTCTGTTAAGTGTATTTTGTTAGCTTGTTTTCTATACATCAAGATTAAAAGATAATTTTAATAATCCAGCAATATACATATAACAAAATAAATAAAATTAGGAGATTAATACCTGAAATTTTTAAGAAAAATAATATTCCTTAACTAGCCAATCTCAGTCATCAACACTCACTTCTGCAGGTTTATTTCTAAATGCAACTTGCAATGAATTTTCTTTCACATATTTCCTGTGCATGTCACCACGCCACTTATTCCACAAATCGCTCAAGTGTCTCATTACTGAATCTCTCTTTTGCTCCATGTCCTCGGCATCAAACTTATCCTATATCAAATTTGAATCGAAATATAATTTATAAGAATTAAAGACCAATTGCAAAAAATTAAATTTCAAAGTACCTTAATGGATGCCCATATATGATCTTTATTTTGTTGTGGTATTTTGGCCCAATTCTCACAGCTACTGGGCAAATATTTCTATCACGAATAATAATTCTAAGATATCGTGAAAATTCTGGTTAAATAGCTCTATTCTGATAAAAAGTAATGATCTTCCCCCACTGTGACAAATTATTCAACTTTAGACACTTATTACTACCACGAGGTGGATTTTTTTTCTTTTGAGAATTATCAGCTGCATACATCATATCATATGTTAGAATCAAGATAAACATAATGTGACAGATAAACATAATGAGAGTTTTAAGAATTATCGGCTGCATGTTTTGTTTAGTGTCTCATTACTGAATCTTAGATTTTACAAGTTGGTTGACTGGCACTACCGGCTAAGAGGGGAAACAAAAGGATAAAAGAAAATAAGATCAATAAAAAATATGCGACAAATAAAGGTGGTCCAAATTACTGTATTACGGAGTCATAGCCTTGGATTTAATTGAGGCAACGCCACTTTTGAGTATCAAAAAAAAATTCAGCATAAAGATAGACATCTACAGAATGATTGTTCGAAATAAACTTAATGCTCTAGGAATAAGTGAAATTAAAACGAGGGCTGACTTCTTCTTATCAATTTCCGAGATGTATGTCGCTCGTGTCTGCTTTCTCAACAATTACCTATAATGCATTGTGCTTCACGTTTGTTTGCAAATTTAAAAGCTATGCAATATAAATACAATGTAGTAACACTTACAAGAATTCTATCAGGATACTTCTCCCTAATACGAGCAGCTTCTGCCTACCTCCTTTCTGCGTTGCAAAATAAAGATTTTCTAATAGCTAAAACATGATAGTTGACACCATCAAAAAATTTTCCCAATTCCTCCAAGCTACATCCTATGTGACTTCTTTGTAACCAAATTAAATGACCTAAACCTCATGAGTCGAACTATAAACCAGAAATTTCCACGTTATTACCAGAAAAAGCTATTCGTCAAAAAAAATTGAAGCTAAACTAATTTTCATATTTTTGAGTCCAACTAAGGTTATACCAGGTCTGATTCCTACAAAATTAAGTGAACAATCCTAAATACAACAGAACTTCAATGTAATTTTTAATTAACAGAAAACTTAAGTGCAAATACACTAAACAAAACGTGCAGCCAGAGTTTACCGTTGATCCTTGGGATACGATGGGCTGGGGCGGTGATGTTGAGGTGCTGGGGAGACACCGGCGTTGGGGTGGCGCTAAGGTAATGATGGGGCGACGACGGATCTGGGCGTTCGTGGCGGCGCTGGCAAGGCAGGGGGGATGCTGGTGGTGCTGGCGATTGGGGCTCTGGCCGACGCAGGAGGCCCTGGCGTGAGGTCTGGCCGACGCAGGAGGCGCTGGCGTGGGGGGCGGTGCTGGCCGACGCTGACACGAGATGACGGCGGAAGAATAGGGACGAATAGCATGAACAGTTCGCGTTTTTGTTATTAGGGTTTATTAATTTGTTTATTGGTTGCGGTTAGAGGAGGTTTGGGTTTGGGTTTGCATTATTTATACTATTTTGATTAAATAATCCTGTTATGATTAGGAGACCTATTAATGAAGGTAATATACTCCTTCGCCTTTCAGGAGACTCAATAACGACGGTATTAGAATCAAATCAACGAAGGGATTAGAAAACTGTTATCCTATCTCACATCGTTTCTCTATTAATTGTGATAACTCGATGAAGGGCTTTAAAACCGTCGTTATTTTACACACATTAATGACGGTTAACTGATCCCTTCGTTAATTTTGGTCGTTAAATACCCAATTTCTTGTAGTGATTGTAGCAGGCTCCGCGGGGTACTTTCTTTCTCTTGAACTGCTGTGACTTTGGTCCTCGCGGTTGTGGTTTACTAGGACCAATGTTTTTATAGCTTCTAGTATTATACCTCTGGCGGACATAATTCAGCTCCTGCTGCACCATATTCAGTTCTGGTTCCTTCCTACTGACTATTAAGTTATGTTCTATCGCTAAGTGCATAGGAAGATCAGTGACAGACTTAATGACAGGATTCATTCTTAACGTGGTGGCAACCACAGCAAGTGAAGGCGAAAGACTATTCAAAATGGTTGCCACTTGCATTCTTTCTGGGATTTCGGTCCCAGGAGTGGATAAGTCCTTAGCCATGATAATCATTTTATTTATATGTTCTACGACATTGTCTCCCTTTTGCATACGACAAGAATTGTACTTATGCAAGAGGAGTTGAATGTTAACTTCAGAAGCAGTGTCGTATTTTTCTTTTATTGCATTCCACATGTCCATGGAAGTTTTATAAGTTTCAAAAACTTTGATTAAATTATCTTCCATGAACATGAGCATAAAACTTTTCGCCTTTTTGTCTTTCGACTTCCACTGCTCAAACCATTTCTTTTCTTCAGGTGTTGATTTATCAGTAAGGGTTGGAGCAGTGGTTTCGATTATATCATCAATGTTGTCATGAATAAGAGCATATCCTATTTTTCTATGCCACATATCATAATTACTGCCATTAAATTTGTTAATTTTCCCTAGTTCTGATAGAACGAGTTTACTAGCCATTCGGTAAAGAACTAAAACTAAATTCAATTTTAAAATATGTATAAGGTTGATATTTTGACAATTATACTAAAATATAATAAAGCTAAATAAATAAATGAATAAAAATGAACCTGGTTGTTTCGAGTTGATGAAAGAAGTTCCAATTTGAGCGAGATTGTCACTCAACGGTGTTGATTGGATCAGCACTTGTCGAAGGTTCGGCGTCGTTTCTAACTGGATTTGGAGCAGATCAACTTGGAACAGCCGGGCCAGCAAACAGCACAACGTCAAGTAGGCCTACATGCAAAAGCGAACGTCCTTTCTTTTACAGCCCACTTCTCCCCATCACAATGTCAGGCTTTGAGAAAAAATAGGATGTGACAGGAAATAATGGCTATGAAAGATGTAGGCTAGATCTAGGACCGGCTCTAGAAATGATAATGAGTTGGAGAGGCTATGATGTAGAACCGAAAAAATAATGGAGGAAGGTCTGCTAGCTAGATATAGAGTAGGCTTTTGGGGGCTGGTTGATAGACTGCTGGTTGTAGATTGGATGTAGGACCGAAAAGCAAAAGGGATGTAGCCTTAACAAATTAAAAAAATGTGACAAAACTTGCCTAGTAGGCTAGCTTGAATGCTTTCTTTACTTCTTCTGTCGAATGCTCCTTCTTCTTCTTCTTCAACAGGGTGCTTCTTTCTTCAAGAACTAGAAAAATGGAGAGAGAAAACTTGGCTCTGATACCAGTGATTGAACTTAAGGAAGAAGAAAGAACAGATTTTTAAGGGGCTCCGGTAATGGGTAAGTGGGTTTTCTTTAATTTTCGTTATATTTTCTCAAGGAGAATGGTCCTTCTTATATAGGGGCTTAACTCATCATCTCTACCTCTCAGATCCGCTCCCATGAGAGATTTTCTCTCAACTACCCATGATTCACGTTCTTCACCATTCTCTCAACAGAGAAATCGTGGTTGATTTGGTCATCAATGACCAAGTCAAGCGATTGAAGAGTTGAAAGTTTAGTTTCAGTGACTGTTCTTTGCACAAATGGTGCTAGAAAGAGAAGAGAAAGATGTTTTCTTCTATTTAATAGGACTTTGTTGTTTAAAATAAAATAGTGAGGTGCCTGGTTTAAAATTATGAGGGGTTTCTACTTAGTCGTTTATAATGAAATAGTCCAAATATTTCAGATTAAATATAGATGAGACGGCGGATGCTATTCACTAGTAGAAAAGGAGGTTTTACCTACGGAAAAATAGCGACGGATTAGTTAGTTTATAGCGACGGATAATTCCGTCGCTATTTTTCCGTAGCTAAAACAATTATAGCGACGGAATATTAGATTTTAGCGACGGAATACATTCGTCGCTAAAATATTTTTTGACGAAAATTATTTTTCGTCGCTAAATAGTTTTTAGCGACGAAATTTCCGTCGCTAAAAACTGTTTAGGGCATAAAATAAAATTTGGGCAGCCCGCGCCCGAATAAATAACCTGGTTCCCCCCCCCCCTGTCCGAACCCTTGCTCCTCAATTCCCCCCCCCCCCCGCTGTTCCGTCCCCCCCCTTGAACCCGCCGCGCTTGTGCGATCCCCCCCCCCACGGCCCCCCCGCCCCTGGTTCCGAATCCGCCGCCCCCTTCTTCCTCATTCCCCCTCTGGTCGCGCAGCCCGCTGGTCGGCCTCCGCGTTCATCCGCCGCACCGCCTCTCTCCCCCCCTCAGTCTCTGCAAGGTATACGCCCCTCATCTCTATCTCCTCTTTCTCTCCCGCTGCTCATCTGCGTCCTTCTGCTCCGCTTCTCTCGTCGCCGACTGCCGGCAGCTAAGCCGGGGGCAACGGCCGCGCGTCGGGCCGAGCGAGAGGAGAGGGAGAGGCGAAGGAAATAGATTGAAGCGGGGGATTGCATTGTTATTTTGGCAATTTTAAATTTTAATTTTATAATTATAGATTTTAATTTGGTAAAAAAATTATGGCAAAAAACCCCAAACGCGCGTAATAAAAAATATTCATATTGATGAAATTATAATATATTATAATTAATTTTAATTAGGGGTTAGAGTTTAGGGTAGGGTTAGGGTTTAGGCGACGGGTTGGGGTTTTAGGTTAGGGTTAGGGTTAGGATTAGGGTTAGAGGAGGGTTAGGTGGGGGTGGGGGTGAGGGTTAGGGTTATGGTTAGGGTTAGGGTTTGGGTTAGGATTAGGGTTAGAGGAGTGTAGGGTGGGGGTGATGGTGATGGTAAGGGTTAGGGTTAGGGTTAGGTGAGGGTGGGGGTGAGGGTTAGGGTTAGGTGAGGGTGGGGTGAGGGTGAGGGGTGGGTGTGAGTTTGAGGGTTAATGATAGGGTTAGGGTTAGGGGAGGGTGAAGGTGAGGGTGATGGTTAGGGTTAGGTGAGGGTGATGGTGAGGGTGGGGGTGATGGTGAGGTTGAGGGTTAGGGTTAGGTTTAGGGTTAGGTGAGGGTGAGGGTGGGGGTGAGGGTGAGGATCGATAATGGGTTAGCGTAACTATTATATCATTAATTACATAGAAACTACACACACCGTACACTCATATTTTTGAGCCGTAGAATACCCCGTCCAATAAATACTATATATAATCTCTTTATTTACTTGTCACATACGCGTACAGGATCGTTGGCGGATACGAGACCATCTTGTTCGGTCCGATAACTTTTTTGTACGCGTATGTGAGAGGGGGCTTATATATAAATATTTATTGGATCTGTCCAGTTTGGACGGGTTAGGTATGTAAACATGGCGTGTATATGTATTTACTTGTGTTCTTATGTACTTTCTTTTCGTCAGATTTTCGGCGATGCTTACTCGTTGTTCTCCGTGTACAAATTGCGAAGGGATATACATGAGTATATCCTTCCCACTATAGTGTACTCGGAGAACAGCGGGTAGGTGCTGCCAAAATTTTGACGAATTAAAAGTACACTTGAACACACGTAAATACATATACACGTCACGTTTACATACCTAATGGGATAGAAGCATTCCTCTGACAGCCGGTCACACATGCGGTCCTCTGAACACACGTTTACATCCCTAAATTAAAATGATATATGTCGGGATATGCTCACTTCCATTAATTTTTAAATTATAGATGCGGACAGTTCCTGACAAATCGTTCATGAGCATACCACGTGATCGAAGACATCTAGACACCCGGTACAAGGATGGGATAGAAGCTTTCTTAGCCTACTCTGACACAAACCCTCTACGGTCGCTAAGCGGGTCAATTTTCTATCCTTGTAAGCAAATAACAGAAGATTAGGAGCGATTCTGGCATCTTGCCGAGCGTGTGGATGGAGTAGATTTTTTTGCACTTTGCAGTTACTGGGACACTGCTGAAATTCAGGTATTATTAAAGTTTATATTTTTAATTTATTGTTTGAATTTCTATATTGTTTCGAATTGACATTGTTTTGCAGGCTCAAGCTGAAATAGCAAGGAGGAATCGCAACGCGCCTCGCACTTACGAGCATCACGGGGGCTCCAGGACATTCAGCCAGCATTATCATCAATTAGAGCTTGAGGTATATAATATATTAGCTTTTACGTTGAGTATAATTTATGTGTTATGGGTTAATGATATATTTGAATAAAATAGGGAAGGGGAGATCTCAGACATTTTGCAGATTGTATTCTGACTTCCTAGAGCCCGAATTACGCCGATGAAGAGAAGAAAGCAAAGAATAAGGATCTGGCTGTAAGTAGCAGTTCATTTATATATTCAATTTCATATCAATGCATCATTAGTAAGTCGATTTGCCTGGGTTGTTTTGATATATCGCAAGAGAAATTACATGCCAAGGTACAGGAGCAATTGACTCAGTCTCAGGTCTGTTCTAACACTCCTGCCCGGTCCATCATCGAGACGGTCATTGGACCGGAAGAACAGATACCGGTGGAGAGGATCCGAGCAGAGGCCGCACGAGTCTAGTAGCACCTACGAGTCTGCAGCACCACAAGGAACACCAGGAAGCAGTTCATATCAAGACTCGATGGAGCAGCGATTAAAAGCGATTGAAGATTGGCAGTTGCAGCAAACAACATATCAGCGGGTTGCAGAGGAAGAACGGAGGCGCCGGGAATAGACCGTATTGGAGTTCACACAATTCATGTCGACTCTGCCTCAGGAGGCTCAGGAGGCATATAGAAGACGGTTTATGTCGTCACAGGTAATATATATACTTTGCTTTTTTTTTATTTAGATTATATCGTACATACTGATACACACTGATACAAACTGTTACACACAAACCCTAACTCTAACCCTAACACAAACATCAAAATATATCCTTATAATATTTTTTATGTGATGGTGGTGTTGATGGTGTATGCGTGCGTAAGGGGGAGGGGGTGTGTAGAGTGTGATTGGTTGGTGGGTGGGGGCTTTGGTCGTGGTTGAGGATGGGGAGTGGGGATTTTGTTGTGGTGGTGGTTGAGGGGGAGGGGTAGGGCGAGGGGGAGTGTTGTTGGTTGGTGGGTGAGGTTGGAGGATTTGTGGTGTGATGTGTGGTGATGTGACGTGCAGTATAGTGTTGTGTTGTGTTGTGATGGTGTAGTGTTGTGTGTTGTGTTGTGGTGTTGTGTTGTTGTGTTGTGATGTTGTGGTGTTGTGTTGTAGTATATTTATATTTGCACTCTTATTAACGTTTACACACACTTGTTAATATTTGATTTATATTTACAGGCCGGGACTTCATCACAAGGTGTAGCCGGGGGTAGTCATAATGCGGCTGGTGTTGAGGATGAGGATGATGATGATCAGGAGGATTGATTGTCCTTAATATAACTTTGAAAACAATTTCTCGTGTTGTATAAACAATATTTATTATGTACTCGAGAAACTTTTACTTGCTTTTATTGAATTAAATGTGTGATATATGCGTAAGATGTGATATTTGCGTGAGATTGAATATTATACTGATGATTGAACAGGTTTTTAAAAATTATTATCGATATTGTACAGGGTTTTTTCAATTTTCAAAATATTTTCCAAATTTCTTTTTTTTAACTTTTAGCGACGGAAATTTCATTGCTAAAATTGATTTTAGCAACGGAAATTCCGTCACTAAATGTTCATTTAGCGACGGAAAACATGCACGAAATCTTACCTGCCTAATTTAAAAATATATTAGCGACGGAAGTGACGTCACTAATAAAGTTTTGGCGACGGATTAACCGTCGCTAAAGTTTTATTAGCGACGAAAAATCCGTCGTTAATTTCTTTTTTAATTTTTTAATTTTTTAAAATAGCGACGATTAAGCCGTCGCTAACTTTTAGCGACGGAATTTCCGTCGCTAAAAGTATTTTTAGGTACCCCTGTAATAGCGTCTAACTTTTAGCGACGGAATTTTATTTTTTCCGTCGCTAAAAGTTTTAGCGACGGAATATCGACTTATAGCGACGGATTTGTCTGTCGCTAAAAGTGGAAAATGCAGCAGTGATTGTAGTTCTGTTAGTCAAAGAAGGGGGGGTTGATTGACAGAAGCAAACAGCCAAAGAAAAGAAGAGGGGGTGGGTGCTGCTTATTTTGACAAATAAAGAAAAAGCCACCACACACTCTCTTTTGTCAAATGTCTACCACCGAAAGGAAGCTGCAAGAAAATGGAAAAAAGAGCGTGGGTCCCACTACGGACGGGCTCCACCACGTGCCCCATCAGTAATAAAGCATTGGTGCATAGTATTTTTCCAAACACTATAAATAGGCCCCCAAACTCTTAAGGAAAACTCATCCCAGAAACAACTCCTCTTATAGAAGAGTAAGAGAGAGAAAAGAGAGGCTTAGAGAAAAGTCTTTGTGAGAGAAAATTATGAGCAATTTTCAGAGTGAAATTGGGTTGTGAGTTTGAGTGTGAAAAACACTTGTAAAATTTCTTCCATTTAGTGAAAGATCTGCAGCAGCCCGTGGACATAGGCAAGTTTGTGCCGAACCACGTAAATCTTGCGTGTCCCCCATTTTCCGTATTTATTTCGCTTTCTCTTAAATCTGGCAATAGGGGAATCTGAGTAATTTTTCAACAACTGGTATCAAAGCTCTGGTTGTGACTTCTGTTAATTTTTCTGCAAGATTACTATTCACATGAATAGTAAATTTTGTGAATAGTGAAATTTTGTCGGCGATACTTGTTCGTTGACAGCAATGTTCTAATACACGGTGGTTCATAAAAATTATCAAAAATAATCTAGAGGAAGCCAGATTCGAGTGGGAGCGATGGCTACAGATGAAGGAAAGGTGAAAATTGAAAAGATCGATGGTGCGGACTTTGGCTTTTGAAAGATGCAGATCGAAGACTATATGTACCAGAAGAAGCTGTATCAACCTCTCTCAGGAAGTAAGCCAGATGATATGAAGGATGAAGAGTGGGCTCTTCTCGACAGACAAGCCCTTGGAGTTATCCGATTGACCCCTATCCCGTAATGTTGCTTTTAACATAGCAAAGGAAAAGACCATGACGGGTCTTATGGCGGCTCTCCGCAGCATGTATGAGAAGCCCTCTGCCTCAAACAAAGTTCACTTAATGAGTCGGTTGTTCAATTTGCGGATGACAGAAGGCGCATCGGTAGCTCAACATCTCAATGAACTCAACACAGTCACAACCCAGTTGAGTTCAGTTGGGATTAAGTTTGATGAGGAAGTTCGAGCGTTGATCCTTTTGTCTTCCCTACCAGAAAGCTGGAACGCTACAGTCATGGCTGTGAGTAGCTCATCGAGAAGCAACAAGTTGAAGTTCGATGACCTTCGTGATCTGGTTCTTAGTGAAGAAATTCGATGGAGAGAATCAGGTGAAGCTTCAACCTCCTCAGCTTTACACACGGAGTCTAGGGGAAGAACTTCAGAAAGAAGTTCAAATCACGGTAGATCAAAATCTAGAAGGAGCAAATCTAGATCAGGAAAGAAAGATTTCAAGTGCTACAATTGTGGCAAGAAGGGTCATTTCAAGAGGGGGTGTCGGGCACTAAAGAAAAATACTGGCGCACAGGAGTTTGCCAATGTGACCGAGGAAGGAGGTGATGTTATGATTCTAAGCATCAACAGTCCGATTGAATCATGGATTTTTGATTTAGGGGTATCCTTCCACTCCACCCCATGCCGAGAAATCATGGAGAGCTACATCAGTGGTGATTTCGGAAAGGTATATCTAGCAGATGATGAAACCTTGAAGATTGTTGGTAAGGGAGGCATCCGATTAAAATTGTCAAATCAGACCATATGGAAGCTGTAAGGAATAAGACATATTCCTGGTCTTAGAAAGAATTTGATCTCTGTGGGACAACTTGATGGAGAGGGTTATTGTACAACCTTCTCGGATCATGAATGGAAGATTACCAAAGGAGCACTCATCATTGCTCGAGATAAGAAAAGTGGTACTCTCTATGTAACCTCTAACCTAGAGAATATTATTGCAGTAACAGATGCAGATGAAAAATCAAACATATGGCACCAAGGGCTTGGCCATATGAGCGAGAAAGGGATGAAGACACTTCTGTCAAAAGGGAAGCTGTCGGATCTGAAGAATGTAGATGTCAACCTATGCGAGGATTGCATATTTGGCAAACAGAAGAAAGTTAGTTTTGCAAAGATTGGCAAGACACCCAAGACAGGAAGGTTAGAATTGGTTCATACCGACGTATGGGGGCCATCTCCAGTTTTATCTCTTGCAGGCTCACTGTACTATGTCACATTCATTGATGATTCTACAAGGAAGGTATGAGTCTATTTTTTGAAGAAAAAAATCAGAAGTCTTTGATACCTTCAAAAAATGGAAGGTCATGGTGGAAAATGAAACTGGTCTGAAGATAAAGCGGTTGAGGTCAGACAACGAAGGAGAGTACAAAGACAGTAGATTCAAAGAATGTTGTGCAAACAATGGAATCAAGATGGAGAAAACAGTTCCCATGACACCGCAGCAGAATGGCGTAGCGGAGCGCATGAACAGAACTTTGAATGAACGTGCCAGAAGCATGAGGTTACATGCCGACTTGCCCAAGTTCCTATGGGCTGAAGCTATCAATACCGCAGCCTACCTAATCAACCACGGACCCTCGGTTCCCTTGGATGGTGGAATACTGGAAGAAGCTTGGAGCAGAAAAGAGATAAACCTTTCACATTTAAGAATTTTTGGTTGTATCTCTTATGTGCACATAGATTCTGCTGAAAGAAGTAAATTTGATGCCAAATCTAACAAATGTGTTTTTGTTGGTTATGGTGGTGATGAGTTTGGTTACCGATTTTGGAACTATAAAAATCAGAAGATCATCATAAGCAGAGATGTCATATTCAATGAGAATGTGATGTACAAAGACAGATCAACTGTAGAATCATGTAGCTCCAGTACAAAAGCTGAAATAAAGGAATTTGCTGAATTTGAGGAGATTTCTGAAAATGATGTTTAGACTAGTCCTGAAGCAGTTCAAGAAGAACCAAGCACGCCAGAAGTGAGACGCTCCTCCAGAATTCCTAAGCCAACCCAGCGTTACTAGCCTTCTTTGCACTACATGTTGCTGACTGACAGTGGTGAACCAGAGTGTTATGATGAAGCAATGCAGGTGGAGGATTCAAACAAGTGGTAGTCTGCTATGCAAGATGAGATGGACTCGCTCATGTCAAATCAGACGTGGGACTTATCTGAATTACCATCAGGTAAGAAAGCTCTTCATAACAAGTGGATTTACAGGATCAAAGAAGAGCATGATGGGAACAAGCGCTACAAAGCAAGATTGGTTATCAAAGGCTTTCAACAAAAGGAATGTATTGACTACAATGAAATTTTCTCCCCGGTCGTAAAACTGACTACAATCAGACTAGTGTTGAAAATTGTAGTTGCTGAGAATTTACATCTTGAGCAGTTAGATGTAAAAACAGCTTTCCTTCATGGTGATTTGGAGGAGGAGATTTATATGAAGCAACCAGAAGCCTTCATAAAGGCTGGCAAGGAAAATCTAGTATGTCGGTTGAAAAAGAGCTTGTATGGATTAAAACAAGCTCCCAGGCAGTGGTACAAGGAGTTTGACAGTTTATGGGCAGCAACGGTTTCACTAGATGCCAAGCAGATCATTGTTGCTATATCAAGAGGTTTGACAATAGCTTTATTATTTTATTGTTATACGTTGATGACATGCGCGTTGCAGGTTCAGATCTGCAAGAGATTACAAATTTAAAGCAAAAATTATCAAAGCAGTTCACAATGAAAGATCTTAGCGCTGCAAAGCAGATTCTTGGAATGAGGATCAAGAGAGACACAAAGTCTAGGACTTTGATGTTATCACAGGTTGAGTACATCAACAAAATACTCTCCATGTTCAACATGAAAGATGCTAAACCAGTGAGTACACCATTAGGTGTTCATTTCAGACTTTCCAAAGAACAGTCACCGAACTTTCCAAAGATCAGTCACCGAAGACAGAGGAAGGGCGTGAACACATGGCGAAGGTCTCGTACGCCTCAGCTATTGGAAGTCTGATGTATGTCATGGTTTGTACAAGACCAGATATTGCTCAAGCAGTGGGAGCTATTAGCAGGTACATAAATGATCCGGGCAAGGTACACTGGGAAGCAGTCAAATGGATACTCAGATATCTACGGGGTACCACAGGTAAAGCACTTTGTTTCAAAGGTGAAGATACAATATTAACAGGTTATGTGGATGCTGATTTAGCAGGAAATGTTGATATTAGAAATAGCACTAAATGGTATGTCTATACTCTATGAGGTACTGGAGTGAGTTGGGTTTCTCAACTGCAAAAGATAGTTGCTCTCTCCACAAGTGAAGCAGAATATGTCGTTGTTACAGAAGCCAGCAAGGAAATGGTTTGGCTTCAAAGTTTCTTGGATGAGTTAGGCAAGAAACAAGAAGACAATGTCAAGAAACAAGAAGACAATGTCTTATATTGCGACAGTCAAAGTGCTATTCGTCTAGCGAAGAATTCGTCTTTTCATTCCAGAACAAAGCACATACAGATGCGATATCATTTTATTCGGTCACTTATGGAAGATGAAATTTTGAAACTTGAAAAGATCAGTGGAGCTCAAAATCCGACAGACATGCTGACAGAGACGGTGACTACTGACAAACTGAAGCTGTGTTAAGCTTCAGTTGGCCTGCAATAGTATCAAGATGGGGAAGAGCTGCTGCATAGATCGAGATGTAAAGACAGATTAAAATCAGTCTTTAAGTGTGAGATTGTTAGTCAAAGAAGGGGGGGCTGATTGACAGAAGCAAACAGCCAAAGAAAAGAAGGGGGGGGGGGGTGCTGCTTATTTTGACAAATAAAGAAAAAGCCACCACACACTCTCTTTTGTCAAATGTCTGCCACCGAAAGGAAGCCGCAAGGATTAAAAATGGAAAAAAGAGTGTGGGCCCCACCACGGGCCCCACCAGTAAAAATGGAAAAAAGAAAGGCTTAGAGAAAAGTCTTTGTGAGAGAAAATTATGAGCAATTTTCAGAGTGAAATTGGGTTGTGAGTTTGAGTGTGAAAAACACTTGTGAAATTTCTTCCATTTAGTGAAAGATCTGCAGCAGCCCGTGGACGTAGGCAAGTTTGTGTCGAACCACGTAAATCTTGCGTGTCCCCCATTTTGCGTATTTATTTAACTCACAATCATTGTCACTTTGGATTGTCACTTTGGATTATAATGTACAATATATATAAGGGAAAATCCTCTTTTAACCCAAAGTTTTACCCTAACTTATTTAAAAACCCATTCACTTTTCAAAACATCAATAGACCCACTATATCACATCCCACTTATTTTTAAACCCAAATGTACAATACACCCATTATTTGTACTGTATTTATCCAAAAAATTTGAAAAATCCTAAACTACCCTTCATCCCCAACTGATCTCTCCCTCTCCCCTCCTCCTCCATCTGAGCTCAGAAGAGATCTCTCCCTCTCCCCTCCTCCTCCTCTTCCCTCCCTTCACTTCCCCTCAACCACTACCACCAACCTCCTCCTCTTCCCTCCCTTCACTTCCCCTCCTCCCTCAAGCCCATCAACCTCAACCTCTGCATCCACTGCCCCTATCCCCCCTCGCCGCCACGTCACCCACCACCGTCGACCTTGAAGTAGATGAATAGCCCACCAATGATTTCGACATTGACTCCCTGTAGTTCGCCCATCAACCTGAAGCACTTGTCATTGCCGCCAGTGGACGGAGCTTGAGGAGCACTCGGAGTAATGGCGGAGGTTGAAGACCGATTGGCTTTGTAAGGAGCTGCTTTCGCATAAGCCGACGACGATGGTGAGGATCCTTGGCGCTCAAAGGAAGTGGGTTCGGCAGAAGGAGGTGGGTTATGTTGTTCTCCATTGCAAGTCAGGTTAGTTCAACTCTTTGCCCACCACCTGTTTGTTGAATTTACGCTTAGTGTTCTCTCTTATCAATATTTGATTTTGATGATTGTTGGTTACTCAAATTCTAATTCCAACTGCCTGGCAACCTCAAAAGAAGAGCGTGCTCACGTGTCTGCCCAACCTCAAAACCGCCAGCGGTGGAGTCAATAACCAATACTGCACAGTCAGCTTGAGAGGTACCGGTAATCATGTTCTTGATGAAATCACGATGCCCAGGAGCATCAATAATAGTGCAGTCGTATGTGGTGGTCTCAAACTTCCATAGAGCATTGTCAATGGTCAGCCCTCTTTACTTGTTGGTGTTGGGAATGGTGACGAGTTGTAACATAAAAATTCTAATTTTCTTATTGCTTGGTGGTCCTTCAGATTCTTATTGTTCTTGTGGGTTTTGATAATTCGAAGCATTACGACATCAAAATCGATATTACTTTCATGTATTTTGATTTGGAAATGCACGATAAGTTAGAATTGATATTGCATAAAAGCTTATAGATGATTCCTTTGAAAGTGGTATGAAGCCTCTTATGCTAGCATTTCTCGATATTACTTTCATGTATTTTGCTTTGGAAATGCACGATAAGTTAGAATTGACAGTTAATAAAATTTTCTTATCATGCAATCATTGATTGTGACATTTATTTGTGCAGGAGCGTAGATTGTAACATTTTTATGGTGGGATACATATATTCCATCATCAATGGCACACCTAACGTAACGCACAGCTACCCCTCAATCAGAAACCATTCGTCAATGCACACTAACTTTCCAATCAAATACATGAGAGAATCCCCCACTATTGGCATTCGATCAGATCTTCGCATTGATGTCACATTGCAACCCAAACGGCAAATCAACTACAGCCTGCAATATGATGTACCAAGTAGTATCTAATGTATCGTGTTGTATGGAATTTTCTATATTATGTATATATAGATGATTTGTGTGCATATTGTATCAAATGCACTATCCAATGTATCATGTTGTATCAAATTTATCAGTGTAACTAGTAGAAATGTATCTAGTAGAAATGTATACAACGTTTCGATAGTGGTGATTTTGGATTATTTCCATTCAATCTTCATGGATTATTTTCATTCAATGTTATGCGCTTGAGTTTAGTGGTTGATAGATATGAATATCTGTAATGAACTGATGCACTGATTGAACTGAAGAAATTTTGATGGTAGGTTGTGTTAACTACAGCCTATTGGGCAATATTATGTGTCGCGTGACCAATTATCCACCTCGACGAGGGGTACTTGCTTAATTTTAGATTTTGAAAAAGTATAGCACTTTATGGGAAAGTATAGCAGCTTATTGATAAAGTATAGCACCTTATTATAAAGTATAGCACCTTATGGCAATAGTATAGCACCTTATCGATAAAATATAGCACCTTATGGTCGCTGGAAAATCAGCAACTTATTGTGATAAGTCAAATCAGTTTTTTTAGGGCAATGCAAACACTCGATGACCCACGTGACGTGTTTATTGACCAATCATCCACCGTGACGGGGGGTCCTCGCGCAATTTTGAAGCTTCTGGGCAAAGTATAGCACCTTATGGGAAAGTATAGCACCTTTTGGCCAAAGTATAGCACTATATTGTAAAATATAGCACTTTATTGGCAAAGTATAGCACCCTATTGGCAAAGTATAGCACCTTATGCTTTCTGCAAATTCTGCACCTTAAGTGTCTAAAATCAAATCAGTTTTTTTCGCCGTGACGAAACCTCTCGACGACCTACGTGACGTGTTTATTGACCAATCATCCACCGCGACGGGGGGTCCTTGCACAATTTTGAAGCTTCTGGGCAAAGTATAGCACCTTATGGGAAAGTATAGCACCTTTTGGCCAAAGTATAGCACTATATTGTAAAATATAGCACTTTATTGGCAAAGTATAGCACCTTATTGGTAAAGTATAGCACCTTATGCTTTCTGGAAATTCTGCACCTTAAGTGTCTAAAATCAAATCAGTTTTTTTCGCCGTGACGAAACCACTCGACGACCTACGTCACGTGTTTATTGACCTATCATCCACCGCGACGGGGGTCCTCGCGTAATTTTGAAGCTTCTGGGCAAAGTAAAGCACCTTATGGGAAAGTATAGCACCTTTTGGCCAAAGTATAGCACTATATTGCAAAGTATAGCACTTTATTGGGAAAGTATAGCACCTTATTGGAAAAGTATAGCACCTTATGCTTTCTGCAAATTCTGCACCTTAAGTGTCGTAAATCAAATCAGTTTTTTTCGCCGCGATGAAACCACTCGACGACCTAGGTGATGTGTTTATTGACCAATCATCCACCGCGACGGGGGGTCCTCGCGCAATTTTGAAGCTTTTGGGTAAAGTATAGCACATTATGAGAAATTATAGCACCTTTTGGCCAAAGTATAGCACTATATGGCAAAGTATAGCACTTTATTGGCAAAATATAGCACCTTATTGGGCTATACTTTCCCATAAGGTGCTATACTTTGCCCAGAAGCTTCAAAATTGTGCAAGGACCCCCCGTC
The DNA here is from genome assembly GCF_001876935.1 of Asparagus officinalis. Taxonomy (NCBI): domain Eukaryota; kingdom Viridiplantae; phylum Streptophyta; class Magnoliopsida; order Asparagales; family Asparagaceae; genus Asparagus; species Asparagus officinalis. The sequence goes on from NW_017972361.1 coordinate 444,024, forward strand.
GCGGTGGATGATTGGTCAATAACACGTGACGTAGGTCGTCGAGTGGTTTCGTCGCGGTGAAAAAAACTGATTTGATTTTAGACACTTAAGGTGTAGAATTTTCAGAAAGCATAAGGTGCTATACTTTGCCAATAAGGTGCTATATTTTGCCAATAAAATGCTATACTTTACAATATAGTGCTATACTTTGGCCAAAAGGTGTTATACTTTCCCATAAGGTGTTATACTTTGCCCAGAAGCTTCAAAATTGCGCGAGGACCCCCCGTCGCGGTGGATGATTGGTCAATAAACACATCACCTAGGTCGTCGAGTGGTTTCATCGCGGCGAAAAAAACTGATTTGATTTAAGACACTTAAGGTGCAAAATTTGCAGAAAGCATAAGGTGCTATACTTTTCCAATAAGGTGCTATACTTTCCCAATAAAGTGTTATACTTTGTAATATAGTGCTATACTTTAGCCAAAAGGTGCTATACTTTCCCATAAGGTGCTATATTTTGCCCAGAAGCTTCAAAATTGTGCAAGGACCCCCCGTCGCGGTGGATGATTGGTCAATAAACACGTCACGTAGGTCGTCGAGAGGTTTCGTCACGGCGAAAAAAACTAATTTGATTTTAGACACTTAAGGTGCAGAATTTCCAGAAAGCATAAGGTGCTATACTTTACCAATAAGGTGCTATACTTTGCCAATAAAGTGCTATACTTTACAATATAGTGCTATACTTTGGCCAAAAGGTGCTATACTTTCCCATAAGGTGCTATACTTTGCCCAGAAGCTTCAAAATTGCGCGAGGACCCCCGTCACGGTGGATGATTGGTCAATAAACATGTCACGTAGGTCGTCGAGAGGTTTCGTCGTGGTGAAAAAAACTGATTTGATTTTAGACACTTAAGGTGCAGAATTTCCAGAAAGCATAAGGTGCTATACTTTGCCAATAAGGTGCTATACTTTTCCAATAAAGTGCTATACTTTGCCATAGAGTGCTATAATTTGGCCAAAAGGTGCTATACTTTCCCATAAGGTGCTATACTTTGCCAAAATTGCGCGAGGACCCCCCGTCACGGTGGATGATTGGTCAATAAACACGTCACGTAGGTCGTCGAGTGTTTGCATTGCCCTAAAAAAACTGATTTGACTTATCACAATAAGTTGCTGAATTTCCAGCGACCATAAGGTGCTATATTTTATCGATAAGGTGCTATACTATTGCCATAAGGTGCTATACTTTATAATAAGGTGCTATACTTTATCAATAAGCTGCTATACTTTTCCATAAAGTGCTATACTTTATCAAAAGCTAAAAAATTGGGCGAGTACCCCTCGTCGAGGTGGATAATTGGTCACGCGACACATAATATTGCCCAATAGGCTGTAGTTAACACAACCTACCATCAAAATTTCTTCAGTTCAATCAGTGCATCAGTTCATTACAGATATTCATATCTATCAACCACTAAACTCAAGCGCATAACATTGAATGAAAATAATCCATGAAGATTGAATTGAAATAATCCAAAATCGCCACTATCGAAACGTTGTATACATTTCTACTAGATACATTTCTACTAGTTACACTGATAAATTTGATACAACATGATACATTGGATAGTGCATTTGATACAATATGCACACAAATCATCTATATATACATAATATAGAAAATTTCATACAACACGATACATTGGATACTACTTGGTACATCATAGTGCAGGCTGTAGTTGATTTGCCGTTTGGGTTGCAATGTGACAGCAATGCGAAGATCTGATCGAATGCCAATATAAATTCAACAAACAGGTGGTGGGCAAAGAGTTGAACTAACCTGACTTGCAATGGAGAACAACATAACCCACCTCCTTCTGCCGAACCCACTTCCTTTGAGCGCCAAGGATCCTCACCATCGTCGTCGGCTTATGCGAAAGCAGCTCCTTACAAAGCCAGGCGGTCTTCGACCTCCGCCATTACTCCGAGTGCTCCTCAAGCTCCGTCCACTGGCGGCAATGACAAGTGCTTCAGGTTGATGGGCGAACTACAGGGAGTCAATGTCGAAATCATTGGTGGGCTATTCATCTACTTCAAGGTCGACGGTGGTGGGTGACGTGGCGGCGAGGGGAGATAGGGGCAGTGGATGCAGAGGTTGATGGGCTTGAGGGAGGAGGGGAAGTGAAGGGAGGGAAGAGGAGGAGGAGGGGAGAGGGAGAGATCTCTTCTGAGCTCAGATGGAGGAGGAGGGGAGAGGGAGAGATCAGTTGGGGATGAAGGGTAGTTTAGGATTTTTCAAATTTTTTGGATAAATACAGTACAAATAATAGGTGTATTGTACATTTGGGTTTAAAAATAAGTGGGATGTGATATAGTGGGTCTATTGATGTTTTGAAAAGTGAATGAGTTTTTAAATAAGTTGGGGTAAAACTTTGGGTTAAAAGAGGATTTTCCCTATATATAATAAGTATAGTAGATTAAATTAGTGAACAAGTACAAGTATCTAACTTTGATCAAAAAAAAAAGTACAAGTATCTAATCCAGACATGTTGCATTCATACGGGGTACTTCAAAATTGATACGAAATTCCTAGAGAACTTTAAAAATCCTACAGGGCAAAATGTGTCAGATCTCTCTTTGTAAAACACCCTCACAAAACCGCTCCCTCCATTGTCGCCTGAAGGCTGAAGCTGGCCCCTCTCTTCACCCGTGACCACCACACGTAAACACGAGGCTCTCCTTTCCGGAGCAGCGCTCCCCGCCCCCTGCTCCGGTGCCCCGTGCCACCGCGTGCCGTAACGGTTATCAAAGCCACGCAGCAAACAGACACGTGTCCCTCCCCCACGAAACCGTTGGCCTCCCCTCCTGCCAAAACAAATCCAGATGACACCCTCCTCTTATCCGACCTCCAACCGCTCTCTTCATCGCCAGCCAACCAAAAAACAAAAAACAAAAAATCAAAGAAAACCAGAAGAAAATCGTCAGGAGGCGTGGGCCCCGCGCGACGACATCTCCCTGCCGAGAGGACGACGCGCGAACAGCCGCCTCCGCCCTCCCTCCACACCCCCCGCCGCCCTTCCATCTCCTTCCGCCAGCTGCAACGCCTCGCCGTCGCCGTCCATCCTATCCTTCACGGCCTCCGCTCGCCCTCGAGGACGCCGCCTTCGCCCTCTCGTTCTCCCTCCTCTACCTCTACTTCCGTCTCTCCGTCGCGCTTCCCTCCCGCTCCCTCCCCTCCCGAGCCCCCCGTCTTCTCCGGCCCCCGCGACTCCCTCCTCCTCTCCGCCTACGTCCTCCGTCGGCGCCCTCGTCGTGCCTCTTCCTCCCCATACGCTAACATCCTCCACGGCCGTCTCGACGGCGACAAGGAGGGGATCAAGGGGCTGCCTCCTCAGTGTTCTTGCTCGCGACATGCCAGGTTCCATGGGAGGAGGTTCACGTTCAGCGCGGTTCTCGTTTGCCGTGAGGGCCTTCGTGCCGGTGTTTTACACGGGAGGAGGAGTTCACGATCGCGAGTGGCTGCATGGATGCGAGATTGAGAAGGAGCGAGAGGGAGGACACGGGTCGGCGGTCAGGGTCCACGTGGGAGAGCGCTGGCGGTGGCCAACTTGCGTGTTCTGGGGCTTCAAGCTTGTTTTGGGTTCCTGTTTGCCGAGTTTATTTTGCCCAGGGCGTTTGAGAGGTATTATAAGGGGCCCGCAGGGGTAAGGTCAAGGTTATGAGGATGGCGTTACGGAGTTTTTTGGTGGGGTGGGGGGGGGGGGGGGGGGTGGGGATTTTTTTCGAGCGCTTGCATTTTGTGTAGTTATTTGTGTGTGGGTGTTTTTCCTTTGGTTTTTGGCAGCTAGTGTGGTATTTGGGAAGTAGATGTGTTCTTCCGCTGGTTTTGGTGTTAATAAAGCACGAATTGTTGTTATTATTTTCGTTGTGAGAAATGAATGTTGGATTGTGTCATACGAGATGGAATGTGATTTGAGACTAGGGAAAAAGGGGTGGTGAAATGACCGAAATGCCCCTTTTCGTCACAAGCCGAGGCTCAGAACCTTCGGATCTTTACTCGTAATTTGAGGCCTAACGATGATCCCGTGTAGAATCTAAGAAAGTATTCAGTTGACCGAGTTCGTGCATTAATCTGATACTAACCCTTTGGCTATTAGACTTCATGGTTTTGTGCATCGATCTAAAGATTTATCTCTCTTAGATGCATGTTTAATGTTATGTAATCCTTAGTCGCCCATGCTAAAGGGGACCAAATAGTGATCTCAAAGACATATTTGAAGACAATGTCTTTAAAAATTCTCTTAGTTGTTGTTAGAAAATCTTTAGGGCTCTGATAGGCAACGAGTTAAGAGAGAGATTAAGGGGTTTAACCCTTCCTTAATCCTCCAAATAACAAACTTATATGAATTAACAAACCCATTAAGACATGTTAACTGAAAGTTAAGCTCTAAGGCTCCGTTTGGCAGAGGGTTAAGAAAGAGGATTTAAGGAGAAGAATTAACATAGTTAGCTTATTCGATAATTCGAATGACTAAATTATTAACCCGTTATTTAAGTTTTATTTTAACCATTATGATCATTTTTAGTGTTTGGGAATAACAAAAATTTTAACTATTTTCTTTATAATTAGAAGGGTTAACATTTAATCTTTATTACATATAAAAGAGGATTGCCTGTCAAAACTTTTGATTTCTAATTTTGCCCTTTTAAGTTTGATAATTCTCATGTATGTCATTAGTTGTAATTAATTATTCACCAATTATATATAAGTTCTTATTAATTATGAATTTCCTTATGTTTTCAAAATATTTGGTCACAATATTATTTTATTATTTTATTATATGATTTAATAGAAATTTTGAAATTTATCCGTAATTTATCTTCACATAATATTTAAAATTCTAAAAATAATAAAAATTCATTTGCCTTCTCCCTTATTATGCCTTTGGGTTTCGCCTCTTATGAATGACTACTCGTTACTTTTCCATCTTATTAGCCATTTAAAATTATGATAATAGTATGAAAAACAATTTGTATTTATTGTAATTTTAATTGTATTAATAGTATAATGACTTTAATCATATTTTTAAAATTAACAAATTACATTGTAATTTAATATTAATACAATTTAGTAAATTATTTACTAATAGTGTAATAAACTAATTATGAAATTAAAATGTAGCTACTAATAGTATTATAATTATGCTATGTATAATATTTTATTATATTTAAAAAAGAACACATTATTTAATATATTATAATTATTTTAATAAATTATGAATAAATTATGATAATTATCCAAATTATAATAATTAATCATACAGTTCTTTATACACAATTTCATCGTACAATTTATTCATTTAAACAAAATTGTAATTGTTCGAAGTTTATATTGCTATACGAGTCATTTTATTATTTGGCAACCAGCAAAAAAAAATTGAAAAATATAAAACAGAACAAGTATGCTCTAGTGCAAAGCACATGCACTATACTAGTCCTTCTAAATATGAGTATTAATATATCCTTCATTTTGAAGGGTTAACTCATTTTAATTTCCCTAGAAGGGTTAGCTTAACTCTTCTGTATTTTTTACGATTGACAAATTATGAAGGGTTAACTTACTTTAATCCTTATATAGATTTTTTTATTTGGCAAATTAAGAACTGGTTAAGTCTCATTGACTCCTCATTCAACTCTTTGCCAAACGAAAACCTAACTGTACGGTGTTGCTACTCCGCGGATTTAGACGGTGTAAACTTAACCCACCCGCTACCGCGTGGGTAGTAGCTGGAATTTGTAAAAGATAAAGTTTACAATATTCTGTGTCAAAGAAGAGAGGTTGTAGTCAATTTAATATTTTAACATCTTAATATAAGATTGAATAGAGCTTGTGGCCAATTTAATATTTTAATATTGGTTTAACAGTCATGAAATATTGAGCTTGCGTTACGTTAATATTTTATATCCAATTCACACTTAGTTATGTCTAGTTTAATGTATTTTATCATTTGAGTTGTTACTCCCTTGTTCTCTCCTTCTTGTTAATTTGAAACGTATTTATCTGTTGTTTCAATTTCACTGGAGAACAAATATAGCTGCATCTCTACAATTTGCATTATAGATTAATAGCATATCTACTAAAAGTTTTGTTGATAAACCATGTTTTCAAAAGTTATGAATATGCACATTACGTTATTTATTTTGTAATTAAACTTTGAAGAGAGAGTCGGAACATAATTTTTCAACAAAGATTAGTAATTCTTTTCTAATTTTAACAAGGTTAAAACTGACATTTTTAAAAAACTTAGCAGGATTAATCTTTTTTTAAAAAGCAAGATTAATCTCATTAACTCTTCTTTATTTACCAAACACAAAAAACTTAACCCTTTACCTTGACTATCAAATCCTAAGGGACAAGTTACTATTAACCTCTTATGAAGGATTACCTAAGTTATTCCTTCTTCTTAAGCATTCTTCCTTAACCCCTTACCAAACGGTACCTAGGATTGTGCAGGATCGACACCTGTTGGGTTGGAATTATGAATAAAAGTGATGCACGATAAAACTATGAAAGAGGCTGTCAATATTGTACATGTGAAAGGTAACATAGTCAATTTTAAAAGATGTTTCAGGTTTCGATTCAAATGTGAGAAGCTTTTAGTTACTGTCAATATAACTAATAAGATCATATAAGATTTTATCTCACAAAAGAAATGTGGACATCAAAAAGTTGTTTATACTAAACTAGATTGACAATTCTAAAAGATCGAGCCAAATAGATTGGAAATATCCAATGATCTCTCGATCAAGAAGCTTCATTGAGAGATCAGAGTGCACCCCTGAGGTCATAACATCAAAGAAGTTCAATAAGGATTGTCGCGCTAATCTAGAAGATGTCGGCTTGGATTGAGTTCGTAAATAATACACGACAAACAATGAAGAGGGGACATTTGCGTAAAATTAAGATCACGGTACGTTCAGAAGATAAACAAACTGCATTAACAAAAGAGCGTTACAATGCAAACTAACTGAGGAACAAAATAATTGATTGAACTCTGATAAGCAAAGAGGAAGAAGAACTGATATTTCTGAGGGGCTCCGGTAATGGGTAGGTATAAGTCACTTTGACTTCTCCCTTTTCTACAATATCTCGAATATAGTGATACTGGATCTCAATATGTTTTCCTTTGGAGCTATTCGCGCCACTATTGATTAAGCTAATTGCTGCTTGATTATCACAATAAATATCAATAGGTCCTTCTAACAAATTGAGATCAAGATCAATCAAAAACCGTCTTATCCAGACAGCATGTGTAGTTGCCATACTGCAAGCTATATATTCAGCTTCTTGCGTATATCTAGCAACACACCCTTGTTTCTTGCTACTCCAAGAAACAGCTCCTCCTCCAAAGATAAATAAGTGTCCCGAAGTGGACTTTCCATCATCTTTATCACCTCCGAAATCAGCATCGGAATAACCGAGGAGTTCAAGTGAATCAGCTTGATAAACTAATCTATGAGTCAATGTACCTCTGATATACTTCATAATCCTTTTAACAGCTTCCCAATGTGCTGGTCCTGGATTACTTTGATATCTACTGACTAGACTCACAGCATAAGCTATATCAGGTCTGGTGCACAACATTGCATACATCAAGCTTCCAATTGCTTGAGCATAAGGAACATCTAATGGCTTTTGCCCCTCTCCAGGGCTTTGCTCTTTACATAATCTCTTTCCCATTACCAACGGAGTTGGTGCCGGATTGGAATTATCCATTCCAAACCTTTTAAGAACTGATCTTAAATATTTTTCTTGGTTTAAACTTAGCATTCTAGACTTTCTATCTCGAATTATTTGAATTCCAAGAATATATGATGCATCTCCCGTGTCTTTCAGCTCAAACTTTTTGCTGAGATCTGCATTGGTTTTATTCAACATTTCTATGTCATTTCCAGCGAGTAATATATCATCCACATATAAGGATAATATAGTAAACTTGCTCCCACTTTTCAAGACATATACACAATTATCTAATTTATTTTGAATAAAACCAAGTTTAGTGACTGCATCATGAAATTTAAGATACCATTGTCTAGAAGATTGTTTTAAACCATATAGAGATTTCATTAATTTGTAAACTTTATGTTCATGTTCTTTCACCTGAAAACTTTCAGGTTGTTGCATATATATTGCTTCCTTCAACTCTCCGTTAAAGAATGCAGTTTTAACATCCATTTGGAACAACTCCAAATCAAGATATGCAACAATAGCCAAAATAATTCTAATGGATGCAAATTTAGCTACAGGAGAATACGTCTCCTGAAAATCTATTTCTGCCTTCTGGTTATAACCTTTGGCAACTAACCGTGCTTTGAATTTATCAATATATCCATCAACACGATATTTCTTTTTGAGCACCCATTTGCATCCTATGGCTTTTCTATTTTCTGGTAGATCACATAACTCCCACACCTTATTCTTTTCTATAGAATCAAGTTCTTCTCTCATAGATTCTAGCCATGAAGCTGATTCATGCGAATTCATCGCATCAGAAAAGGTTAAGGGATCTTGTTCTTCTACATTTGTATCTATCGAGAAACATGATGGCTCACATGAATACAAATAGTAATCATTCATCCATGAAGGTTGTGTTCTTGGCCTTTTGTTTCCTATAACCGGTTGATTAGGTACATTATTTTCCATAGGTATTTCATCATTTTCAAGGTTAGGTTCATTCATAATATCAGAGTCATTAGTGGGAACAACACTGTAATAATCATCATCTATTACAGTTAGAGGTTCTATTTCCTCTTGAACTTGTTCCTGTTCCTCTAGATTCTCTAGAAATGTAGCATCCCTGCTTTCAATGACTCCTTTTTCTTTATTATAGAACTTATAACCTTTTGATTTTTCTGAATACCCTATGAATCTACACTTTATTGTTTTAAAATCCAACTTATCTCTAAGTTGACATGGAATGAGAACATGGGCTATAGATCCCCACTTCCTGAGATGACTCAAAATAGGTTTCCTCCCATTCCATAATTCATAAGGTGTAGATATAACTGATTTGGTGGGAATTCTATTTAAAATGTAGTTTGCAGTTAACAATGCTTCTTCCCAAAAGTTTTTAGAGAGACCAGAATGAGACAACATGCATCTAACTATATTTAATAATATTCTGTTTTTTCTTTCAGCAACACCATTCTATTGTGGCGTATACGGCATTGTTGTATGCCTTTTAATTCCATGTTGAATACAATAACTTTCAAATTCTTTAGAATTATATTCTCCACCTCTATCAGTTCTCAGAATTTTGATTTTCAATCCAAGTTGGTTTTCAACTTCTGTCTTATATCTCTTAAAGCAGTCAAAAGCTTCTAATTTTCTAGATATAAGATAGACGTGTGCAAACTTGGAATAATCATCTATAAAAATAATAAAATATTCTTTATTACTATAAGTTTTGACACTTAGGGGACCACAAATATCCGAGTGTATCAACCCTAAAAGTTCATTGGCTCTATGTCCGCCAACAAAAGGTTTTCTGGTCATTTTACCAGTTAAACAATGTTCACATGGTGGCAATTGAACATTAGATAGTACAGGAAGCAAGTTCATTCTGATAATTTCTTTCATTTTTGAAATACTAGCATGTCCTAGTCTAGAATGCCACAATTCAGATTCAGAAATATAACAGGACAAGTAGTTCAAATTCAAAATTTTATTATCAGAATTATTACAAACTACTGGAAGAATGCATAATTCGTGCTCGGGTACATATATATTTACCCATAGCATACACTTTATTATTCTTGCCTATAGAAACCATGTTATTATAGAACCTAACTTCCAGTCTTTTCTTCATCAAGCTGGGAATAGAGATCAGATTGCGCCAAATTCCTGGCGCATAGAACACATCTTTGAGGACAAGAATGTTGTCCCCAAGATCTAATCTATATGAACCAATACCTTCTACATCGAGATAGGTATTATTTCCCATATAGATTCTCTGTTCTCCTTTCTTCAGCTCGGTGAATTCTACGACTCCATTCTTATCCTTTGCAATATGCCTAGTCGCTCCGGAGTCGATACACCAACCACTAATGTCCGTCATCACAGCGTTACATTCCGTCACACCGACGAATTCTCTTTTGCTAGTACTCCCTTGTTCTGGATGCTTATAGCCTCCCTTATTCTCCTGCTTTTCACCTTGTGGGCAATTGGGTTTGAAATGCCCGAACTTTCCACAATTGCAGCAGACTCCGCGAGGTACTTTCTTTCTCTTGAACTGCTGCGATTTAGGTCCTCGTGGTTGTGGTTTACTAGAACCAGGGTTTTTATAGCTTCCAGCATTATGCCTCTGGCGGACATAATTCAGCTCTTGCTGCACCATATTCAGTTCTGGTTCCTTCCTACTGGCTATTAAGTCATGTTCTATCGCTAGGTGCATAGGAAGATCAGTGACAGACTTAATGGCATGATTCATTCTTAATGTGGTGGCAGCCACAACAAGTGAAGGGGGAAGACTATTCAAAATGGTTGCCACTTGCATTCTTTCCGAGATTTCGGTCCCAGCAGTGGATAAGTCCTTAGCCATGATAATCATTTTATTTATATGCTCTACGACATTGTCTCCCTCTTGCATACGACAAGAATTATACTTATGCAAGAGTAGTTGGATGTTAACTTCAGAAGCAGTGTCGTATTTTTCTTTTATTGCATTCCACATGTCCATGGAAGTTTTATAAGTTTCAAAAACTTTAATTAAATTATCTTCCATCAACATGAGCATAAGACTTTTTGCCTTTTTGTCTTTCGACTTCCACTGTTCAAACCCTTTCTTTTCTTCAAGTGTAGATTTATCAGTAAGGGTTGGAGCAGTGGTTTCGATTATATCATCAATGTTGTCATGAATAAGAGCATATCCTATTTTTCTATGCCACATATCATAATTACTGCCATTAAATTTATCAATTTTGTCTAGTTCTGATAGAACGAGTTTACTAGCCATTCGGTAGAGAACTAAAACTAAATTCAATTTTAAATATTTGTATAAGGTTGATATTTTGACAATAATACTAAAAATAAAGTTAGATAAATAAATAATTAAATTAAAATGAACCTGATTTTTGTGAGTTGAGAAACGAAACTCCAATAGAAGCAATGTCGTCACTTAGCGGTGTTGACCGAAGAATCTGTTGTCGAAGTTTCGACGCCGTTTCTAACTGGATATGGAGATGATCTGCTCTGTGAAATCAGCTTTTCGCGTTGTCCTCCACTTGGATAGGTGAAACATGCCTTCACTCGGAGTGTGAAAACAACATACACCACTTGTCAAGCAAGCCCAAATGCAAAGGCCCAATAGGCAGTGATTGGTAAGTTGAAACTATGTTATGAAACAACTAGGCTATGAAATAATAGGGAGGATGCAAAGTACTGAAGGCCTAATAGGCTATGAAAAAACTAGGCTGGATGAACAGTAGGGAAGATGTAGGAAAAAAATGAGAAACGTCTTGACAAATGAGCTATCAATAGGCTAGACTAGGCTTATAAAAAAAACAGTAGGTTAGCTAGGAAACAAGAGGCTGGATTTAGGCTATGAAGTAATAGGGTGTAGGCTATGACTTGACCGGCTATAAACTTTGAGACATGGCTATGACCGCTGGATTTATGAATCCTTTCTTTTCTTCTTCTTCAACCGAGAGCTCTTCTTCTTCAAGAACTAGAAAAATGGAGAGAGAGAGAGAGAGAGAGAGAGAGAGAATGTCTCTGATACCAGTGATTGAACTCTGATAAGCAAAGAGGAAGAAGAACTGATATTTCTGAGGGGCTCCGGTAATGGGTAGGTGGTTTTGCTTTTGTTTTCAGTGCATTTTCTCAAGGAGAATGATCCTCCTTATATAGGGGCTTAACCCATCATCTCTACCCCTCAGATCCGCCCCCATGAGATATTTTCTCTCAACCACTCATGATTCACGTTCTCCACCATTCTCTCAACAAAGAAACAGTGGTTGATTTGGTCATCAATGACCAAGTCAAGCTAACAATAATCTGTAACCAAAGAGGATATAAACACTCACATCAGAAAAATGGAAGATGCACAATTAAGTCTCGAACCCTTCCTTAACGAGAGACTAACTTGGCTATCAGAGATATGCGCCTAACAATAACTCCCAATAAATCGCCTCTTGTTTTGTGTTTGTGCATGTAGGTGAGGACCGATTGGCCACCTTGTCTTTTTTTATATGCAAATAAATCGGTTGATTTGTGCTTGAGTAATCAACCCAATATATCAAGACATCATCGCTTGTAATTAATTATGGAAAGTGATTATTGAAACTCGAACATAACTCTGATTAAACTTAACTGCTTTATATTCTTTACATCTTTGATTACAGAAAATCTCTATCTATATGGCCCTAAAATATATATCAGTTCATTCATAGTAGGGAAGGTAATTTTTGCCCATACCCATTTACCCACCTAGCCCACCCATAACTTGGCCCGCCCAAAACCCACCCATTTAGTTAAATGGGTCTAATCGGACGGGTTTATTTTAAATTATACTAAATGGGCACTAAATGGGCGGTGTTTATTAACCCGTTTGCCCGCCCGTCTGTATTCACAAAACAAAAACCCTAAATCTAAATTTCTTCTTTTTTCTCTCTGTGCTCTTCCTCCGCCTCAATCCCGACCCCATTTCCTCCTCTTCGGCCTCCTCCACCGCCGCCTCAACCGCCTCTCGAACCCGCCTCCTCCTCCGCCGTCTCAACCGCCTCTCTACAATCTCTCTCCTATCCTTCATCATCTTCAATCTCGAGAAAATCGATGCCTCGATCCACACGTACGAGCTCGAGAGCTTCAAAGAGGTCGGCAATGCCTATCTTCTCTCCGGCGGCAGCTAGGGGATCGTCGCTTCTCAGGCCATCCACATCGATGATGGCAGCAGCAAGCGATCCTTTATCAAGTGAGTCCGTCGATCTCTTTTAGGTTTTTGGCTGGAACTGAGTTGAAACAGTTTAGATATGAGATTTGATTGTGCTTGATAGGTTTAGGTCAAAAAAAAAAGTGAACTTGTGTGGATTTTGTATTATATAGTGGGATTCAGACAAAAATCCAGTCTACATCGAGCCAGTAAGTCAGAGCTGAAGAAATTTCAAAACTTTACCTCTTTAGTCTTTAGTGTTTACTGATGATATTGACTTGGAAATTGCGTGGTTTCCGAATATTCTCATGAACTGAGAGGACTAGATAAAATTTGTGAGTGGCTGCAGACCTCAGAAATTACATTGAATTTGGTAGGAGAGGGAAGAAAACTTGCAGATTGAATGGCTAATCATTTCAAATATAAAAATTTCTTTTCGAAGGGAAACCCTTAATAATAAAGGAACCACCTAGTTTGGAAGTTTTGGGGTAATGAAATTAAGATGTTGAGGTGAACCTTGAAATTTGGAGAGCCATCTTTAGTTGTTCTTCATGCATTACAATAGACTTTGAGTTTCATTATATAATCTTTGATAACAGTGAATCCCCCCCCCCCTAATAGATAAATTGTACTGATGTTATCTTTTGCACATGCATCCTTGTCAAAATTTTCACTTTATATAATTTGATAACGAGGCAGTAGTTCCATATTTTCATGGGATGGGACTTATATCTGATGAGCTTCACAAGGTGATGTGAGTAAAGTCTTCCTGAATTCTTTATGCTCTCTGTGCATTTATTAAGAGAAGTCAAATGTTTTCAGCATGTTGCATTGATTTCTTGCATATATAAATCACAAATTGTCGTAGGTACTAGTTGTGTGAAGACATGCATGTGTACATGTTTTACACACATAAAGACACATTGTACATTTTATAAACATTGATAGGATGATCGACGAAGTGTTACAATTTTTATATAGCACATACGCTAATACATACACACACATGGGTACAACACATGGACATATTATGTATACATACATACATGCATACATAATAGAGTTTGGTCCTTCACGAAGGATTTTGAGCAGCTCCAAATCCTTTCCTTTGGATTCCAATGTTAGGCCGTCCATTTTGTAATCTAGTCTTAAATATGACATACCTTATACAACCTCTGTTTATGTACATCTTAAGTAAGGAGATCAACAAGCATAGTTTGACTATCCAGTGAATGTATTATTGACATTTTGAGGTGTTACAATTTTATGTAGCACATACACTAATGCATGCTAAACATGGGTACAACACACAGACAAATTATGTATACATGCATACATAATAGAGTTTGGTCCTTCAGGAAGGATTTTGAGCATTTCCAAATCCTTTCCTTTGGATTCCAATGTTAGGGCGTCAATTTTGTAGTGTAGTCTTAAATATGACACACCTTATACATATTCTGTTTATGTACAGCTTAAGTAATGGAGATCAACAGGCATAGTTTGACTATCCAGTCAATGTATTATTGACTTCTTGTGACCATTGGAAAAAATGTTCGTTCTTAATTTGTTTTATTCAAGTTCTTTTTAAGTATATCTCTAGTCTTCTTTCTTCCATCAATATGATCTTATAGTTTTTCCTAATTATTTCCAACTATATGATTCAGTTGTCCTTAATATTATGCTCAACAGGTGCTAAATCTAACTTCTGAAACGTGCACTAATTATTTCTGCCATCTCTTTATATACTTCCCCTCATCATTGTAGCTCTTTCACTTATTTTAAACATATTTCTGAAAATTATATTTCATTATTGGTCAGCATTTTGATCCTTAAAATATTTCTAGTCTTAATGCCACCTAATAGAATTTTTGCTTCAGTTCCATGAGTATCCTATGATTTTTGAACCATTCACTTTGATTTTATGAATTGCATCTCTCTTCCTCACTTCCTTCATCAGTTGCTCGATCCTTAAAAAATCCCTGTATTTTTTAAACACCAATTCATACAGGCATCCTTTCTTCTCACCATTTAGTGAGATTATATTCAGTTTTTGTTGTACAAACTCTAAATCCTCTGATTCCTAAGTTCTTCTTAACCTTTAGGAGCAGCTCTGTGCACGAAGCTCCCACTGTATGTGGGGTCTGGGAATGGGTCGGACCACTCTTATATATCAACAGATATTTTCTTTCTAGAATGGTTAAGTTTTCCTTTCTGTTCCTCTAGTCATCTAGTCTGATATATCATCAACAAATATTTACCATTGGACTTCATCTTGAGTGTGCCCCTAAGTTCATGCATTATAGTGTAAAAAGAAAACGATAAAATTCAGATCTTTGTATAGATATATGGTGGCAGAAAATGGATCGCTCTAATACATGCATGGATAACTCAGATATTAATGATTCATACAACAATGGACGGGTATCTACTATGGATAATGTTTCTTAGCTCAAGTTTATAAAAGCAGTTTCTTTGATGCGTTTAAACTTTCCACACAATGCCTTGATACACAAAGACAAAATCTGGTCTAATAACTAACTATTATGAGTTGCTTTGTTTTCTGCTGCAGCAGCCATATGGCTGGTAAAAAATACAAATTCATTAGAGCATAGATCTGAATCCGATTGAAGAGAATTTTGTATTGATATGCAGCTTAGGCAAATATTTTATGTTAATGGTTTGCTTTGGTCATCCCTTTCCTATTCTTGTGATGGTTTTTGTTAGATGTTCCTGGTAGATTTTCTATTAGATTACATCTCAGATTATCATCTGTGATCCCTTGCGGTCTTTAATTTTCACTTTTGTTCCTTGGCAATTATTGATAACAACATTTTGAACAGAACTGCTTGTTAGATTAGGTGGAGACACTAATTTCACCTTATCCTCTTCTGCCAATCATCTCATTTTTCTCTAGGTTGCATCTGTGAAATGTCCCTACCACAGTGCCACTACAACAAAAATCTTAAGTTTTGGTGAGGGCTGAAGGTTATGAGTTTATATTCTGACATGCCTCTACATCTTGAATACTTATGCGCTGGTGTAATTGTCATTCTAACACTTCTAATACTCATAAGCTGCTTTCCTGGGCAGTACTTTTTTGCTTTTCACTATTTCTGAATTTACTACTTTCAGATTCTGCTTCTTTTACCTCCGTTATACTTTTTATGTATAAATGCATAGATGGCTTGATAGCTACAACCTCTTTTTTTTCAGTCAGCAGAGAGACGATGCGGAGGGCAATATGCAGGTCCTGTGAATGCAAGATGTGCAGACCCTATAAGGTCAATAAATGGGGTAGGAGAGCTATGAATTTTAAAGAAAAAAATATAACTATCTCAGAATATTTGAAACAAAATTTTAATTGCAATATGCAGAAGAACTTAATCGTGCCCATATATTGGAGCCATCATGCTTTTATGTGACTCCAAGGCCCCCCGAGTCAGCACTGATAGGAGAAAAGCAGTGAAAGATCTGTTGGAAAATTAACTAGGATTACTAGTATATTGCTGATATGAATATACTAGTTAAGGCGAGGATAAAGCTAGTAGTAGTCTATAACAAGTTTAGGTTGAATTCCTCTTAGTGAGCGTATTCTTTTTTATGATTAGCCTGAGCATTTCTGTTTTTTTTTCACAAATTTGTGGTCTACCTTCAGGAGCAAGAGTGGCTTTTTCTCCTTCTCTATTCTCTTCTGTAGTGGACAATCTAGTGGTCCCTCCTGGGGTAATGCAAGGGTTGGTGCTCCTGTTTGGACAGTTTGATATATTGGTAATAAATGGATGATAGAACTTGATTTGCTACACATAAATTGCTCCCTTTGAACCAGCATTCCTAGTATATTGCTGATATGCTTAGACAAAATACCAGCATTCCTAGTATATTGTTGTGCATTCTGACATTTACTGCTTGAGCAGAGTATGGAAAGGCAAAATTATATGCTTAGACAAAAGTTTTTCCTTGTATGTAGTAATCTTTTGCTTATCGTTTATTTGCTGGGTATTGAATTCTATACTTTTGCTTTGTTTTTCAGATTAACTGAAGATGAAGAATTTAAAAGAGTGGTTTTCCTATGAGATATTGTCTAAATCATTACTATCTGCAAGGCTTTTCAGCTTCTTTTATGAGGAATCACTGGATGGTGAACTTGGCAACCGAGGTTCAGCCTTATTTTATGCTGTATTAAGTCATATAATCCTTTTGCTGTTAGATTTTCAAACTACTTGAACTGAGTGTCACATGCCTTTTGCTCAAAGTTCAAGCATATTAACAATGCATGCAGGTCTCTTGGCTCTGGTTCCTGTATTTACTATCATGTTTCCTGTTCTCGTAAAACCATAATTTTGTTGTATGATTACGTATCTGATAAGTTCTTTGTGTATTTAGCTGATCTTTAGTCCCCTGGTTCCCAAAGATCGCATCTTGCTATCTAGTGTTTCATTATTATGACAATATCATACGTTTGTGACAAACTTAACTAATTCTAGGATGATTGATGCAGGAGAAATATTGAGGTCTCTATGGTGATTTCGGATTCTAACTCTTGCTATGAAGACGCACATATGAGGCTTGTTGCAGTACTTTTAATGTTGCTATTGAGTACAACTGAGTGTTATGTTTGTTTCATGGTCTTTTCTTTCTTCTGTCATGATCTTGTTCATGCCTGAATGCTGCTGCTGCCGAAGCTGTTGTTGCTGCTGCTGCTGAAGCTGTGATTTTGGTTGATTTTGGTTTTCTTTCTTCTGTCATGATCCTGTTCATGCCTGAACATTTGAAAGATGGGAAATAAGAGGACTATGGTTGTGCTACTATTTTGTTTATAGACGAACTTACTACTCTTCTAGTTTATCAAGTAATTAAGTATATTGTCTTTAATAATCGTGATCGTGTTGCTGATAGTTATGATGACATTTATATCAAGTTATCGATCTTATACGGATCCTTGCATACCTTGTGTTTTCTATCTTAATTCATTTAAATATTCTCTCAATTTTGTTGTTATTGATCTTTTGGTTTTTGGTTTGGAAATTTGAGGTTAATTTTGCAAATGTGTGAGGTCTGTACTTTTATCTAGACTTGTAAATGGTTCAATCATGAACTTGTCTGTCTTTGTTTATCTTTGTTTATGTTCCTATCTTTGTTAGTAAATTATCAAAAACCCTAACAAGTTTGCAAAAAGCTCCCAAAAAGTTTGCAAAAAGCCCACAATAGTTTACAAAAAAACCCCTAAAAGTTTATAAAAAAACACCCCAAAAGTATTATACATATATAGTTACTATAATTAAATGGGCAAATGGGCGACCCGTTTATTAAATGGGCGGGTAAAAACCCGCCCATTTAAATAATGTTAAATGGGCAAAACATGCCCGCCCATTTATGGCCCGCCCATTTAATACCCATACCCACCCATTTAACATCTCTAATTCATAGGATCCATGAAATGAAGAGATGTTATTGGTGTACACAATAAAATCGTAGAATTTCTCCACAACGTTAATGTAAAAAGCCCATAAACGTTTTTCAAAAGAAACAACGTAAGAACAATTTTTTTCAAAAGAAACAACGTAAGAACAATTTTTTCGTAGCAAAATGATTTCTTTTCCCTGCCGAAAAACGAAACGGTACTAAAATTGACCGACCCGAAACCCAAATCCGATAAGCCCAGGTGGATCCAGTAATCAGCATCCGTTCCCGCACGCCTACGACTCCGACGACTACTACACCCGCTTTCCTCTTTCCTCTCCATCACCCTTTTCCCCCCTTCTCCCCTCTCTCTCTCTCGTCAAATCAAACCCTAAGCTTTTCTTCTCCCCTAATTATTTCGCCTCGATCTAAACCGATCCCTATTTCCCCTCACCAGTTAATCTAAAACAAGAAAGGAATCGCTTCATTACTCATCTTTGCCCTAACAATCCATCGATCGGATCACCGATTCAAAAACTAGGGTTAGGTTTTCGATCAAGGATCGGGATTAGGGTTTTATGAGATGTACAGCAATTTCAAGGAGCAGGCGATCGAGTACGTGAAGCAGGCAGTCCAAGAGGACAATGCCGGAAACTACGTCAAGGCGTTCCCTTTGTACATGAACGCCCTCGAGTACTTCAAGACCCATCTCAAGTACGAGAAGAACCCCAAGATCAAGGAGGCAATCACTCAAAAGTTCACTGAGTATCTCCGTCGAGCCGAGGAGATCCGGGCTGTCCTCGATGAGGGTGGGCCTGGGCCTGCGTCCAACGGAGATGCTGCGGTGGCGACGAGGCCCAAGACGAAGCCCAAGGATGGACAGGGCGGCGACGGGGAGGATTCGGAGCAGGCTAAGCTTCGGTCTGGGCTCAATTCGGCGATTATTAGGGAGAAGCCTGATGTGAAGTGGAATGATGTGGCTGGGCTTGAGAGCGCCAAGCAAGCGCTGCAGGAGGCTGTTATCTTGCCCGTTAAATTTCCACAGTTCTTCACTGGTTCGTCCCGTTCCTTTATAAATTCTCACTAGTATAGTTTATGTGCTTCATTGAATTCTTGTTGTAAATTGTAGATTTATGATGAAAATTGCTAATTTTTTTAATCACGAGCATCTGCATCACATGTGTTTTTATTCACAGTGGGAGTTCTTTGCTAAGAGAAATGAATTCGAAGACAAATTTCATCAGATGTACTTCTGTATCATCGAGTTTGTTAATTGAGGATTAGAAAAGCTACACAATGTTTCTTTGGCTAAAAAGGACATGCTTTGCTACAGCTTTGTCTTCGTATAGTTAGGCTCCTAATTGCTAGGATGGGGAAAAAAACTTAGTTAATGAAAGATGTGAAATATTTCTAATCCTGTTAACACGCTTACTAATCATCCTGTCTGATTATTCTCCTTTTAACTCCTCTTGGTCCTTTACAGTGGACCCACCTGAGCTGCATGTGTGGAGGTCATCAAATTCTATGATCATTATGAATGGAATTTTTCCTACTCGTTTAGACAGTTCCTAATGGAGGAGGATTCTGTCATGTTTATTACTTAGGAGCCTTCTTCTCCTTCAGTAACCAGTGGGGATTCAGGATTACATGAGAACTAACCATATTATTCCATGGTCTTTAGACTTTGCATACTATGTGTTACATTCCATGCTTCCTATCCCTCTTTACTATGTCCTTGTTAATCATTTTTTTAAGACCAAAATCTCTGTTTTGAGAGAGAGGGGATGTTTAGAAGTAGGACAGACTTGACTGCCTATATGATTACTGTCTGATTGCTGAGTGCTAACATTATCTCATCTTTTATTGGCAACTGGAATACCCTTTCATGTGGACATGGGATAATAGGGGCCTCTTTCACGGGCTTAAATTCTAAGTCGTATCTCAACAGCCCTCTCAGATTTATCAAATCTTTTAGTTCTACTTTCCTGCATTGCAAGTGCTGCATTGCTTGTATTGTAGTTCCAAAACCCTAGAGCCTTTTTATCATAGTTTACTTGCCTGGTCACCACTAGTTTAAATAACACTTGTCTGATTCAACTGCAGTCTGTGACACACTTTTAGAACTTTCCAGTTATAATTTTTAGTTAAATGGTTGATAACCAGAAAAGGAAAATTTTCTTTTGAAGTAATGTTTTTGAGTTTATATATTTTACTTTTTGAAAGGTAATATAAAGAATGAGCTCACTACAGTTTATTTTGACATCCTGTATGACTTAACACCAAACCGCATAAAATTCATATCTTATAGTATTCCAACTAATCTAGCTTTGCCATTCAACCCTAAAACTGAAAAACTTTACTGTTTATCTCATTTCCCATTTAAACAAGGTTTTATCTTGGTCTATCTAGGTGCCTCGTCTGTCTAGTGCGAAATCCACTTGAGCAGCCTCCAAGTTTGACTACTTTGAAAGTCAAGACTTCCTAGGCTGCTTTTAACCCCTTCCCCTTGTCACCTCCGACTCTGGATGTATTTGGTTAGAGGGTGCTGGAACTACAAATGTAGTTGCAGCATCATAGGTTGTTTGGATTGATGTAGCTGGAGCACTATCTTGTTCCAACTACGTGAATTAGTGTTTGTTTGTAGATAGTTGCAACACGAAAATATTTTCGCAAAGCCAAAATATACTAAAAATGAGGGTGTTGCATCCACGCTCAAATTTTAGAGTGTTGCAACAACATGAAATTGCAACTAGATGCGGATGCAACCAATTGAGTTGCAACGAAATGTGGATACAACTATATTTGTTATTGCAACATCCTTTGATCAAACACAGAGCCTGGATATGTATTAACAGGGTTGGGATGGCTGAATGGGAATAACAAACAACCATAAAATATCAAATCCTTCCATATTCTAATTTCCCCATGAAGAAAGTATACTTTAAAAATATTAAGTAAATGGAGAGGCATACACTATAAGTTAGACATGATTACAGATTCAAAATTATTGCATGTTATGCTCCCATTCTAGTTCCTTCTCTCTGTATGAGTGAGTTAGTTTTTTAGGGGGTTCAGGAAAACATGAGAGGTTGTGGAAGATTGTCACATATTTTAGCAATGAGAGGAAGATGAGGGAGAATAGGCATAGGATGAAGAAATTTGTTATGTTATCATTATAAAGCCAATCAGAAAGGGATTTTTTTAATGAAATTTAGATGCTTTTTATGAGATCTTTATATTTGGCTAGATATGTGCCACATCAACAACACACTAGCCAAGGAGTTGCATGACACACAAGCACACACATGCTAGTTTAGAACTTAATTTTCCATATTTTGGTCATTTTATAACTGTGAGCATGATTGGAAATTTGAAAGTATTCATTAAAAGTATGATTACCAATTACCATTATGTAATGTGGCAGTAAGTGCTAGGTGCCATTCAAAAAAAAAAAAAACAATGTCGATGAAAACATATAGATGCACTATCACATGGTAGAATTTCCCATTTTTCATTCGTTGAGGGAATCCTGCCTTTTTATTTATTTATTTTAAAGGATCAACAAACCAGATGATATTTCTTTTTTCTTAAGATCAACCAACCTAGCTCGGAGGTGCCTACCTGGCCGCCTGGGCCCTAGACGGATTTTCGTTTCCGCCCCTTAACTGGAGGTGGAGGGGGTTTTGCTGAAGGTTGGAGGAGCTGAAGGAGGTGTTCGGAGTCGGGGGAGAAGGCCAGGGAGTTAGGAGAATGTGGAGGTGGCAACAAAGAAAATCATAGCATGACCTAAGCTTCGCAATCTACATAATGTCCCATGCTCCCCTAGGCGCTTTTAAGACCTAGGCGGGCTGCCTAAGTGCACCCTTGGCGGGAGTCTAGACCGTTTTTTAAAACTATGCCGTTATTCATATTTGAGTTTAGCTTCAAAAGAGTCAGTTCATCAAATTAAGTTGAAATCAACTTATTTGAAGTTGTTGATGTCTAAGTTTAATACACATAGGAATAGGTTGTTACTCTAGAACTATCAGTATGGAAATTGTTTGGCATGTAATATATGTTTGAATAATGTGTGTGACAAGGTTATACAATTCAATGGGCCACAAACATACCTATATCACATTATATTTTAAAGAAATTATATGTACATATTGGTGATGAAATAGTACAAAAGATATATCTACATATGATAAACACATTTAATTTGTAGCAGATGCTCTATAGTTTCTTAGGCTGGTTTTTTGAGTATGCTTAGGCATGTTTGCTTTATCGTTGAACCATGAGGTAGGAGGTGCTCTCAATGTGGATTTGACACACTAATCTCCAGCTTTTTTTGTGCCCTTGTGGGTATCCTGGTGAGCTCTAAGCTCTGTTTCACGGACGCCCAGGTGCTAGAGTAGTACATCCCTTTAGAAAGGTAATTATTACATTTATGACTATGAGGTGGAAAAGTTCTCTGCACGAGTGGCAACATGCTGATCCATCAGTTTATTGTGCCAACCAATGTCTCTTTCTGCATGTGTATGCATTTACATTGCAAATATGCTGGTGCTCTTTGGCCTACTTAGGCTGGTGTGCTGGGATTTGCAGGTGCTAGAGTAGTTTATCTAGGCGGAACAACTGTGTTCGTTGGTGGAAGCTGCTACTCATATGGCCAATGTGCAAGTCCAACAGTTAGTTTGCACACTTTTGGTGCTTGGGTGCACTTATAAAGTCGTTTTGCTAGTGTTCTTTCATGAGAGAAGGATGAAGGAAAGGTGATTCTGAGATGAATGTGGATTAAGTCTTTTTTTCCTTTCTGTTTTCCTGCTTTCCTCTTTGCATATCCAGTGGAAAGGTGGAGCTGGGAGAGGACAGCTGGAGTGAACCTCTGGTTTACACAGCATACCTATGGTTCTGCAATTTTCTTAGGAGATAAAGGAAAGCATATTGCGTATGCAATAATTAAATGTATGACAAATTTGCCTTTTCATGTTGAGGTAGTAAATGCAAGATAATTCTGTAAAAATTGTGGGTAACATTACAAACATTGAAGGGCTACCTTGATAATCAAATTGGGATTTGTGCATGCTAGCGTAATCTTTCTAGGTGGCACAACTGTGTCTATTTGGTGGAAGCTGCTGCACATATGGGCAATGTGCCAGTCCAACAGTTTGTGCACTTTTGGTGCTTCGGTACAAACATACAGTCATCTTGCTAATCTTCTTTCATAAGAGCATGAAGAATGAAGGAAAGGTGATTCTGGGATGAACTTGGATTGAGTCTTTTTTTTTCCTTCTTTTTTCCCCCATTCTGTTTTCCTGCTTTCCTTTCTTTGTAAGCAGTGGGAAGGTGGAGTTGAGAGAGGACAGCTGGAATGAACCTCTAGTTTACACAACATACTTGTGGTCTGCAATTTTCTTTGGAGGAAAAGGAAAGCAGATTATCTATGCAATAATTAAATGTATGACAAATTTGTCTTTTCATGTGGAGAAAGTAAATACACAAGATAATTCTGTAAAATCTGTGGGTAACATTACAAACATTGAAGGCTACCTTTCGATAAGGCACATATTGGATTGCAAATCTTCTATAGAAGGTTGCTATTTGCATTGGTATAACAAGTTTATGCCAAAACCATAGTAGTGTACTAATGTCTTTATGCCAAAACCATAGTAGTGTACTAATGTCTACATAGTATTACTTAAGCAGATGAACATTGTATTGCTGTTTTGTGTCCTGTGGGCATATGGCTAAAAATTATAGTTAGAATTTCCTGTTACATAGACAAATAGTTGTAATGGCAGGTAATGCTCTAAATATTTACTATTTCCTGTAGGCAAGCGAAGACCATGGAGAGCATTTCTATTATATGGTCCACCTGGAACTGGAAAGTCATATTTAGCGAAGGCTGTTGCAACAGAGGCAGAGTCAACTTTCTTCAGGTTATTTAGTGCACATATATTTCTGTGTCGTCTTGAAATAATATTATTATTTTTGGTAATTCAGTTATTTAATTGTTTACAAATATAGTATAACTTAAGAGACATGATGTCCAAACCTTCAAAAGTGGAGCAATGACTTCCATTGCTATAAAAGCTCCCAGTGTCGTGATCTCCATTCTTTTTTCAAATTATGCTTTTATGAATTTAATTCATTTGGCCTTTTATCCTTTTCTTCCTGGACAGTGCAGTACATGATACTTATATTCTGAACCACATTCCACACTTGGTGGTCATGATATTGCATGTTAGTCACTGGAGATTGGTTGTTTATTGGTTCACTTGATGTACATTCTTAAATTAATTTTCTTTTCACTTCAACAAAGCCGTTTGCTTCATAATTCAATCTGGCATTAAGCCTCCAATCTCCACAAGGAGGATACCATGTAATACATCCAGTCACTGGGGACTATGCACTCCATGTAGAAAGTAGAACCAAGGTTTTAAATGTCGGATGTCGGGTTCATGTCGGATGGTTGAAATCCATGTCGGATAGCGAAAATCGGGGATATATCGGGGGACATTGACTAAATATCGGATTGCCATATCGGGTAGTGCGCATATGTATAATATCATGTCCTAAATGTAATCTAAGCATTCATAAATTCAATATAAGCATATTTTATAAATTCTATAGATTAAACATATAAAAAAGTAAATAATATATGGATTTGGGTTCATAAATTCTTTTTATCGGGTTCATAAAAAACCCTTAAACATGAGAATGGGTCAAACAGGTTTGGGTATTTATCACTAAACTCAAACCCGATAACAAAAAGCAGATCTTAAAAAAAAGTACCATATCGGCTGATTTTTCAAAGCTAAAAATAGGCCGATATACTCGATATGACCTGATATTTCTGATTTGGCCCTGAAAACCGATATACGAGTTGAAAACGTCTATGTCGTGTCGGTCAAGCCCTCGACATGTCGGCCGATATTTAAAACCTTGGGTAGAACCACATACGCACATGTAAGTAACACATTATTTTTTCTTAACAAACAAAACTATGATATGAGTAATGAGTCTATGACTCTACGCTATGCACTCTTTAGTATCTGACTATTGTGAGACTCACTTGGTGATCCGTCTCAGCTCAGAGTATATTTCATCACTTGGGTCGGTGGATCTTTCAGGATTTTAGCTGTTCCCTTCATTTCAATTGATTTCTTCTTGATGGGTGACCAAAGTATCTTTGTGATCTTTATTTTGGTTCTAGTCATGTCCGTATCTGGTGAAGAGATGTTGATAAAACTGTTTATTCTGCTGTGTGCTTCCCAATCAAAAGATTCTTAATGACTGGGTTAACTTCATCCCATTTTCCTTCTGGAGGGTCTGATATCTAGGTTTCTTTATAAACGGCGAGCAGAAGAAAGCAGTCTATATACGTCCTTTATGTTCCTTTATACGTCTGGACTAGTACTGCAAAATCACTTTCATTCCTCATAAGGACTTAAATATTCTATTTCAGATGTAACAATTACATCTGGAGGTGGGCACACTTAATCTCTAGCTGTGTTGTACTTTTTAATTACTGGGGACATTGTTTGGTATTGCTTACAGTAGTTATATTATTTTACTTGTTTGTCTGTGGTTTTTTGCAATCACTATTATGATTTGAAGTTTAAATTTTAAAAAAAGGCCAAAACTTTGTGCAGTATATCTTCATCATACCTGGTCTCAAAATGGATGGGTGAAAGTGAAAAGTTAGTTTCAAATCTTTTCCAAATGGCTCGCGAAAATGCTCCTTCAATTATCTTCATTGATGAAATTGATTCTTTGTGTGGTCAACGAGGAGAAGGCAATGAAAGTGAAGCATCTCGAAGGATTAAGACTGAACTTTTAGTGCAAATGCAGGTACATTCTTTGTAGTTTAGTTTGACTTCATGTCATGACTTATAATATCGAATGGCTGTTGATGTTAATAATTAGGTCTTTTGCATGTTCATAGTATACTGGCCTAGAAGTTTTCTGCATTTCCATTTAGTGTCGTGCACCCGCTACTTTGTGATTG
>NW_017972361.1:470334-527397 GCF_001876935.1 Asparagus officinalis
TTGTTCAGCACAGGCAAATAGGTACATGCAAAATCTGCTATTAATAACCACCCTAAATTATGACATGGACCATGATAAGGTGGTAGACGTATAGTTTAACTTTAACTGCCTAATAAAAGGTTCTGCATCATATTACAACATGGACTATGACAATGACAAGGCTGGTATATGACAAGGTTCCGCGTCATATTACAACATGGCCTATAACGAAGGCTGGTATATGTATGGTCTCAACTTTATATGCCTAGTAAAAGGTGTTTTTGAATTTCATATGGGCAGAAAGCAATTTTGATTTGCTACATAAAAGGTAATATTGTGTTAGATTCTTTGATTTCTACACTGAAGCTTGTGAGGAAGGACTCGGATGAGAAGTAAATTGAAGATGAGCTAACATGAGTACTTCGCATAGTTGCGCGATTCCCTGGATCCCCCTCGAACTGTCAAACAGTTCATGCGAACCAATTCCTTGTACATTTACGAACCGATTCTCTCCGATACACGAATCGGTTCCCCAAAATTAGCTTACCCCTTACTAAATATGAGGGGAAAGTTGATTTATAAGTTTGTTTTCATGCACACGCGCTTGGATTTTTTTATACGTTTCGATAATATTATTGAAAGTACTCTTGCATTAAGTAAAAGTTATCCAAAGTTAATAACTAATTTCTAGATCGCTATTTCTTTAACTATGTTACTAAGAAGATTTTGTTTCGGCCTATTAGTAGCTCTTCAGCTGAGAGAAAGTGGAGTACTTATTCCTACATACATAGTGTGAAAAGGAATGGATTGAATAGTGGAAGGGCGGATAAGTTAGTATTCATCCATTCAAACATTCGCCTTCTTAAGGGGGGAAAATTGCAAAATAGAAAAAAAAAATATTAAGAGGTTGTTCAATATTTAATATTTTAACTTTTATGTATTCATAAATTATAAAAAAAAGTATTAAAGTATTGTGTATGAAAAAATATTGAAATGCATAACTAGTTTTCTAGTTTCTGATTTCTTACTATACGCTTTGAAAAATGATAAGCACATGGTGTTAAATATCGGTTAACGTGGATTTATCAGACGGTCAAAATTCATATCGGATAACGGATATTGGGGATATATCGAGAATAAGTAGTATTAATTTGAGTGACATTATCGGATGGTGATATATATAATATAATATTCTAAAATATAATCTAACCGTACTTAGTGAAATATAAACATACCAAAATGTAAATAATTATGTTTACGATCACTAACAAATGATAGAAACTTGGGTGGGGTCGGATTTAAAGTGCATTGAACATGTGCCCGTTGTCCAAAAGCAAAACTCAAATCAAAGGCTGATAATTTCGATTTTTGGGTTGACAATATCGGCTGATAACTCATTTTATCACCGCATTATCGGTGATAAACATCCAAAAACGATAACCGATTTAGAATTGAACTTATAATAGCGGAAGCCCACCAAAACCGATAAATCGCCGACAATATCAGTTTATCAGCTAATATTTAAAACATTGGATAAGCGTACCCAAAAAACATTACATCGTATACTATATCGAACTCGCGTATCGAAGCAAGCTACCCCCTGTCGAATCTAAAATTTCGAAGTCTCGAATTGTGTACCCGAATTCGTACGACGACCCGTTACGTACAGTGGACCGTGTAACTATGACTTCACCACTTACATTTTGTTTCAGCATTCTGATTCTCCTTTTATGGATGATCATCTTGTTATAATGATCAAATAAGAAACGTGCATAACGAGAGCCTTAAGTTGAAACTCGTAAAATGTGGTTTGCTGAGTATAGGTGTCATAGCTAATGGTGAACACTTTTTTGGGGCTTCTTGTAACCGAACCAAAGGTTTGGCTGCTTTCTGGAGGAGGAAAGCTCGCCCACCTGATCTAGTTATGATGAATTGAAGCTAAAGTCAAAAGTTTTTCAACCGTGTCAAAACTTACCAAAACTGAAACTCTGTGAGGGGATCCCAAATCAAAGGACATATTTTTCAAACTATGTTTGCAACTTTGTTCTGTTCATTTAAGAATAACTTTGAATTGTGTTTGTTATTTATTTTTAAACATATGTGAACGTAATAGTTTTTTAAATACTGTACTGTTTTGTATTTCAGGGTGTAGGAAACAATGACCAAAAAGTTCTTGTTCTCGCTGCAACAAATACACCATATGCTCTGGATCAGGTTTTGTTGGATTTTGGATCAAAAGTTGTTACTCCACTTTGAATTTCTTTTGGGTT
The DNA here is from genome assembly GCF_001876935.1 of Asparagus officinalis. Classification (NCBI taxonomy): domain Eukaryota; kingdom Viridiplantae; phylum Streptophyta; class Magnoliopsida; order Asparagales; family Asparagaceae; genus Asparagus; species Asparagus officinalis. Next base: position 472,584 of record NW_017972361.1, read on the forward strand.
TGTCACGAACTGTTTTATGTGCTCGTGTATTGTTATGAAATACAGGCTATTCGACGACGTTTTGACAAGCGCATTTACATTCCTCTACCTGATCCTAAAGCTAGACAACATATGTTTAAGGTGATGACGTATTTGCACTTTGTATTTTCTCTTATGTCTCGTTTGGTACGCATCAATGGACTCAAATGAGAATGGAATGGAAGAAGGAATAGAATGGAATTAATGTGAGAATGGAATGGTCATTCTCATTCTCACATTTGGGTGTAATTTATAAAATGAAGTGGGAATTGATGTTATTTTAAAATTGTATATTTTATTAATTTCCACTTAACTGGGAATGCCTATTTCCTATCATTTCATTGGGAATGCTCATTCCTACGTAAAGTGGGAATTGATGAGAAGTGGGAATGGGCATTCAAACTTTAGAAAAGAGGGTGTGTTTGGTAGGAAGGAATGCGAAGTGAGAATGACCATTCTATTCCACCTCATTCCCGCGTACCAAACGAGGCCTTAGGCATAAGAGAGCTGTCGTCCTATCCTACCCGATGATTGAGCCATTTCCAATAATCATGTTTAAAAGCCACTAGTTATCCTTATTTGATATAATCAGAATGCTACCTTGATTCTGTAGTCCCAATGTCTATTTAAGTTATTACTATACTTAGCTTGAAGGAATGCATATGTACAGGTACACTTGGGAGACACACCACACAACCTGACGGAAAGTGATTTTGAGCTCTTGGCTCGTAAGACAGAGGGGTTTTCTGGTTCAGATATCGCTGTTTGTGTAAGTTAAAACACTTTAAATAACTGTTATGGTTGTCTATAGAATGTTAATTTAATTATGTATTTTGCTCTTGATAGGTCAAGGATGTTCTATTTGAACCTGTTCGCAAAATTCAGGATGCAATGTTCTTCATAAAGACCTCTGGCAATATGTGGATGCCCTGTGGTCCCAAGCAGCCAGGAGCTGTTCAGACCACTATGCAGGAACTTGCTGCAAAGGGCTTTGCTTCTCAGGTATATTCCCACTGAATCACATAATTTGACTGTGTATTTCACATCTAAGGAAGTGACTGGGAAGAGAGGGAAAAAAAGAGAGAGAAGTGCATTTCTTTTCTTTCATTTCTGCTACCTTTTTCTTGCTTTCGATAATCTTGCAGTTGTTGCATCTAATCCCTTTGAAAATTTATATCAGTGACGTCTAGCTGTTCTTTACATAAAACGTCACCAGGTTTAATAGATAGTAATATCTGCTGTTTTTGAGCAATGGATTGTAAGATCATCCGCACCATCCCAAAGAATCCCCTATCCCTCCTCAAACTAGACGAGATGTTGGATTATTGACTGAGAGCCTCCATAACAAAAACCATCAATCTCACTTTCAATTTTGTAACAACCTTCACACCATACCTTAAATCCTTGAGTTTGGCCTTGGCAACAGTGGCTTCAACGCAAAAACTTTAGTCCATAGCAGCATGATCACCTCAATCATCTCTAATTAGGTGGTCTACGCAGGTAATCCACGCTGCTTGGTTGTTCCATAAAGTTCAGTTTGGAAAGGATCAACGTAGTACCTGCCTCCTGTAAGAGTAACAGAAACACATTAACCTGATACAGGAAAAGTGGTTTTTGACTTACACATTAACCTGATACAGGAAAAGTGGTTTTTGACTTACACATTAACCTGATACAGGAAAAGTGGCTTTTGACTTTCTTCTGAGACCAAATAGAGAGCTCCATCAATCCAATAACGCCTGTTTGACTCATCACCATGGAGAACCAGCTAAAGTATAGTTAATACTTCATATGAAGTTAGGATAATTTTCGCAGCCCCAATTATGTCTAAATAACACAGCCCACGATTCGTCCACGGACATAACAGTAGGAATTGATGCTTGTCCATTGCAAGGCACATTGCAACGCGCAATGCTTCCAAAGAACACTTGAACAGTAAATGGTCAGTTAGCAAAATTCTGAAACCACAAGGGCATTTAGAACCAAAATTTACAAAGCCAATGCTTAAAGTTAGGAATGGATTGCAACTTCCTTCTCAGCCCATTCCTTCATATTTTGATCTGAAAGAGTAGTTTTCTGATATTCTGTTTTGACTTGAACTGAGATATAGGTTTTCCCTTTCAATAAACCATATCTATAAAGTGTGATGCCAGATTTGGCACCTTAGAGTATATCTGAAGATTCTTAACTAAAACTACTGGCTGATACAGTGATGTCATTTGTTGTTTGGCATGGAAAGGATTTTAAGGAGCCTCTATATCCATGAGTTGAAGCTTGCATCATGAGATGCATTTGATCGAGAAATGTTGAGATTAACTTGCAGTCTTTTTAGCATCGATGTTTCATGGTGTAAAGCTGCCGTATGCCCTTTTGAGAAAAGTGGTTAAAAATCTCTGATCTGCGAGACAAAGATGAGAGCGAAGCAAAAATAAAGATTAGTATCTGGTACAATTAAAGAATATGCATAATGAGCTCTACTATGGACTGTTCAACTTTATCACCATGAAATAAATTAAAAATGGGACCTAAACACACCCTTTGTCTTTCCCTGATATCTGCTTGGATTTGTGACTGATATTTTCCATTTGAGCAGCTTTTGCCACCGCCAATTTCAAGGACAGACTTTGACAAGGTGCTGGCAAGGCAGAGACCAACTGTCAGCAAAGCCGATCTTGATGTGCATGAGAGATTTACCAAGGAGTTTGGAGAGGAGGGATAATATGTGTACGGAAAATGAAATTATTGCAACTGTATATTGTATTTCTGTACTGGTCCGAATTGATTTGTGAAGAAGCCTCCCTGCAACTGGAACATTACTGCCAACTTTGTGCTGGGATTTGGTGATTCATATGTTAAGGCCTTAGCTTATATTTTGTTGAAATCTCCTCACTTAACAGTGGTAAATGGAACCATTTTATTGAACGTGTTGCATGTATACAGCTCTCCTGTATATAATTGAGCATGGTTGTCTATGTTTTATTTTATAAGTTCACTTTTCTTTGCTATTGTTTTGCAGGCTGTCTTATTTGCGTACTGTGTTGAAACTGAAAAAAATGAGCAATAGGGAAATGGGGATGGTTTTAATTTCCCCTAGAGTATGATATAACTACAGGGGTGATCTGGGAGTCTGATCCTGATAATACTAATTGTAATTATACGTGTAACCTGAGGGTAGCTCGTCACTTGGGCTCTAGGGTCACGTGTGTAATTATGCGTAGTAATTTTATGATCATCTGTGTAAATATGCAGACTTGGGGGTCATTCATGTAATTACATCATTTTTAGGATACCGGCAATGAAATTTGATTAATCCAAAGAAAAGAAAAAAATCATTATGATCTATTATTATGCTCCCTTGTTATTGCTGACATTGGAGAGCGTTAGTTAAGGCTTGGTTTGGTAGAGAGGAAAGTAAAGGGAGGATAAAAATCTAAAGTGTCTTTGGTAGAGAAGGGAAGGTGGCGCAATGAGAAGTTAGGTAGAATAGGGGATAGCTCAAAATGAACTGAAAATAAGGAGAGAAAAAAGAATCCCTCCAAATTAAAGGGCTTTAAGAGATAAAAGAAAATGAACTATAAATTAAAATTATCTCTCTCTCCTCACTTCTTATTAAATAAAAAATACGTATATACTTGCTGAGGGGGCGGTATGGATCAAAATCTAGTACCTCCGCTAGGTCTACTGGATCGTAGATGTGAAGCAAATTTATTTTAGAGCAACAAATTTGTAGAGAGAAATGACGAGCTCGGTGACACGAAGCCTGAAGGGAAATAAAATGGTTAAACAATATTAAGTTATTATCGTACTGTTCACTGTGCATTCGTCCACATGACTTTATGTTCCCCTGTCTTATTCATACAGATCATATAATTGTACCTTCCGTAGCAATGAAGTGACACGCACCAGGAGGTGGATATAATAAAATGCAACTGAAAATAAAAGGGCAGCACGGTCATAGCCAGAAAAGAATTATTTCCTAATTAAATATTTAGAGTTGAGTTAGATTATTATTTCAATAGTATTTAATATGCGAATATTATGAATCTAATTTTAAAAAATAAAATAAAGAAAATTAAAATCTAAATAGATGAATATGATTTACTACATATAAACTACTTAAAATGAAATCTCCAGATATTTCGATGTAATTCGAATCATATATCAAGAGGCAGAAAATTAAACAACTTTATAAATATTCTGAAATATTGATTTTTAACGACATATTATAAATGAGTTAATGATGTTGAAATCTTTTAAAATTTTATTTCTAGATAGTTCACGTGTAGCAGATCACATCCACCGGTTAGAATTTTTATTTTTGAATTTCGATGGTGTTGAATATTTGGAGATGATTCAATTAGTTTATAGTCTAAAAGCTTGGAAATCTTCTCCACCAATTAGTATTACTACAATTTTACGGTTCATTTAAAATAACAAGCATAAATATTATTACACTTCAGTTTTTACACCAAAAGTACTTACAAACAATTTGAACATAAATGGTTTGTTCAAAATAAGTCATCTTTTATATGTTAATCACAGTTGCCAAAAGATTAGAATTATAGTAAAACAAACAATAGTAGTTGTGTATGCATCTTGCAAATTGTAGCTTCATTTTTATTATAATTGTTTAGATCAAATATTCCGAAGTGCCAAAGAAGAAAGCAAAGATAATCAGGAGTGGTTTGGCACAAACTCTGAACCATTGTGAATAAACAATTTAAGTACAGGAGCCTAAGAGGGAACATAGACTCTTACATAAAGAAACATCACATGGTAATAATATTATACTTGAGCAACTTTTGACTTAGAACCATGAATTGGTCAGGGTCTATTAATTACAAGAAATCAAGCATCTATTCCAACTTATTAATTGCAGAGGAGAATCTCACGTTGGAGGCGTAAATATTGGAGATTTTAAATTTATTTTAAGGGAGTATTTACATATATATACCATTTTATTTTGTTATTGTTGATGTTAGTTATCCAACATGGAGTTGTATGTGGATTATGTGAGGGTGTTAGGGGTCCTCAATCTCTTTTAGATAGTTAGGCTTTGAACACCGACTTCCATCACGCACATGAACAACACGTTAGAGGTTAGAGTTGGGATCTCTGGTGGTTACTCCAACGATCAAGTCAGTAAAAAGCTTGAGTGGGGAAAAAGAATAGAGAGAGGGTATTCTTTAACAAGATATTGCTTACCCTCAGCAGTAGAGAGCAACTTCCTTTTATAGCAGATCCAAAGGGTAGATGAGTAACTTCGGCCGAGTCAAGCAGACGGGCAGTAGTCATCTACTTTACATGTGCTAGCTGCAGAGGGAGATGAGTCACCCAAGCGTTTTAATATGAGAGTGACAGAGTATGCATGGTGATGACGAGGTCCGATGAGTCATAAAGACTTTTGGGGCTAGAGAAATGATGACTCTAATTATTCAATTAATGTGATGGCAATCGATTGTCAGCGTAGGGCCCGAGGATACACCGCCTTTTGACTCGGTTGCACAAGAGGGTTGACAAACGACACCTTTCGAGTCAGTTTTGCAAATGAGCCGATAAGTACTACCTTTTTAGTCAGCCTCGAAGATTGTCGGCTCGGCCACGTGGAGCAAAAAGAAGTGGAGTCGACTTGAATGGTGGGTCAAATAAGGACGCCCTTCAACACGGCCCTCGACTAGGAAGGGTCGAGTGCTGATGGTGGGACACGTGTTGACGCTCCATTGAGATTAACACTTAGTAATTTGTAGGATATAACACTGGCCTTTTTCACTCGAGCTTGGTAGGCCGAGTCCAAGTAAAATTTAAGGCTTCGTTTGGATACCATGATGTTTTTCTTGTTGTGTTTTTGTAAAACAACACCATGGTGTTGTGTTTTTCTCTTAAAATATTTTTAAAACACCATGTTAAGTATTTTTTGTCAACACTAGTTTAACCCATTATAACATTAGTATTAAACATATTATTAATATATTATATATTAATTATAATAAAATATATTGTAAATAAAATGTTATAATATTTACTTTACATTATTATAGTATTATAAGTTATAAATGTAATGCAATATAATATTGTATAATGCATTATAATATTATATTATACTTTAATAAGTTATATTATATTATAATTATTACATATTATTTTTAAATAATTATATATCTAATTATTTTGGTATATCAATTTGTTATTGTTGTATATTATATTAATATTTTTATAATAATGTTATTTTATTATTAATATTATATTATACTATTATTAATATAATATAATATTATACTATTATTCATATAATATAATATTATTAATAATGTTATTATTATGTTATTACTAGTATGTTATTAATAAATTAATATATTATAAATATTTTAATATTATATAATATATTATATAATTATTAATTTATTACAATTTATTTATTAAAAAGAATAATATTATAGCAATTATACTATTGTATAGTAAATTATTATATTATTATTTATTATCAATAATACTTTTTATTATTTTTATTAGTTTATTTATATTTTATTATTATTTATTTATTATATAATACATTATTAATATTAAATATTGGTATTTAATATGTTATTATATTATTATATAATATATTTTATTTATTATATTTTTATATTATTTAATAAATACTAATATATTAAATTAACTATAATATAGTATAGTTTAGTATAATATAATAAGCATGTTGATAATAACTCTATATTAATTATATTTAATATATTATGTTCGATATTATATTAATACATTATCAAACTCAAAACCAAAACATTAAACTTAAAACACCTAAAAGGTGTTTTAAAATAAGTGTTATGTTTTTGGTTTGAGGATGATTTAGCTCAAAAAACATCATAGTTTTCAAATGCATGATATTTTTTTTTTGGCAAAAACACCATGGAAATAAGTAAAACATCATGGTATCCAAACGGAGCCTAAACAGTAAACGGTTGGGATATCCGAGGTGCATTTATGAGGAAAGCTACATGCTACTGTTCATGTGATGTTCTGACATCACTGGAGATCGTGCTCCAGCATCGCCTAGTTTCCTGAGTGCAAATGGCTTGTCAATCGAAGGGAAATGCTTCGGCTCCTGAGCGGTTATTTTAGCTTCTGAGGTCGATCTCAGCCATCCATCAATAATCGGGTCGACCATTCTGATTTCGACACGTAGCCGTCCTCGAGCCTATTTATACTTGTTCTGCTGAAGATCTCTGTATACAATTTTTTTAGCCCTAGAACTCTTCTATCTTCTAGCGACTTCCGATCAACCTCTAACAAACTTTTCTTACGATGGCTGCTTCTACTACAACTATTTCTTACAACGAGGTGAGGATTGAACTTCTATGTAAGTTCCTCTCGAAGCTATATGCAATGGAGCTCAAGGCCTATTATGACCGCTATGACCTCCAACGTATATTCACACTGTCGACATCGGAGGGGGCTGAGACGGTGTATAACCATGGCGGCATTGTCGCTCCGATCTACCTCAAGCATTTGGGGTTTGGACTCCGTCTGTCGTTCCACCCCTTTACCTACCGCACCTTCAAGGCTCTGGGGATGTCACCTTCACAAATCAAGCCTAACTCCATCGCCACACTAGTGAGCATCGTGGTGATTTGCTATCGAGTTGGAGTTGAGCCAACCCTTCTCATGCTCAGCCACCTTCTCAGTGTCAAGGTACAGAAAAAGGAGGGTCATTACTTCTTCCAAACCCTAGGCGGTTTTAAAGTCATCTTGAATGCTCCCGAGTCAAATACAGAATGGAAGGAAATGTTGGCTGAGAAGTCGACAGTGGCCAAGGCACGTCCTGCTCTTAAGGGTTGTATAAGGTGTCTCTTTTCCTACTATATCAATGATCTCCAGCTGAATGTGTGAGGGGAGCTAAGGATGATGATGATGGGGTCATCCAGGGAGCATCTTGACCCCTGGTATGACAGAGAGCTGTCTGAGGAGTTTAGATTTACTCCTAGATGGCATCTTGACAGGAGGGATTCAGTCTTGGAGTCCTGAATCCTACAGTCTCAAGCTCTGGAGCAGCTCCATCTCCCTAGGGATGATGAGATCTTCTCAGGCATGCCAGACGTCAGCCTTCACAAGCCCTTAAAATATATTTTACTATAAGGTGCGCTAGCTGAGTAGAAGCTATTTTCTCAGCTCGACCATGCACGGGGCCCCCACCTCAAGCTTCAGGAAGGGTTAAAGGCCGAGAAGGCAGCCCAAGAAGAGGTCGAGAAGATAGTTGCAGCCATGGAGGCCGAGCTCGTTGCCTGGTGGTAGAGCAGCAACAAGTAGTGCCGAGAGGTGGAGATGCGGGAGGAAATTCTCAAGCGACTTAAGGTGCAAAATAGCAAGAAGTCGACCACGATCAAAAAATCCAAGGAGGACATTGGTCATCTCGAGCATGAGATCCCTAAGCGGGATGACCAATTGAAGTACTTAGAGAATGAGATCGAGGTAAAAGGCTTGAGAGTGAAGTCACTTTTGAGTGGGCTTGGCTAGCTCGCCAACACACCGAGATCCTTCAAGATCAGCTAAAGGAGGAGGTGGAGGCCCATAAGAATCTAAAGAAGGAGATATCCTGAGTGGCGCTGGAGGCCGAAAGACAATGAGAGTTGCCTCTCGCTAAAGTGCAAGAATTGCAAGGTCGCCTTAGCCATCTCGAATCTGAGGACTACCGAGTAGAGGTTGTGGTGTAATACCACAGCAACACTCTAGGCAAGGTGAAGGTGACCGTGGCTTGCAAAGCTGGCTTCTATTTCCTCCTAGCACAGATCCCTCATTAACATAAACTCGATCCTGATTGCTTCCACTACGCTCTCGTGTCAATAATTGCCTTGATACCTTTTAGGAGATCGAGAGGAAGGGAGGTGGGTTGGTATTGGTTGCTAACAATAGGGATGAGGAAGGTGAGGAGTTAGGAGTGGGCTCTGCTTGAGACTACTGGGCTAGCTGGCCTAGGGATGACCAAGATGAAGGGGTTGGGTCTGAGCCCCAGTCGACTCCTCAGCTGACTCCTGCTACCGTTGCTCCTCCACATTCGGCTCCAGCTCCTAGGCCTAGTGCTATTTCTGCTTCAAGTCCCCTCCTCCTCCGAGCCAGACCCCTTGAGAGCTTCATGTATCTCTTCTGTTGTTCTTATTTTTTAGCATCTTTTCGATGTAATTCTATTGTAAAAATCTTAATATATGAATAAAATGATATACTTTTGTCTACTTGGTATGTGCATCTTTCTTGCTTGTGTTGTGTTCATATGTAATTTTACATTGTTTTGAGATTTGTAACTGAGATGAGTCAACTTCATGCCTTGGTTTTACTCGAGAGAATACAAAGGTCTTATGGGTTGAAGTCGATCAAGTTGATGACATGCTTTGGTTTTATCCTGAATGGGTACTAAGGTCTTTTGGGTCGGAATCTATCATGTCGATGGAATGCCTTAGCTTCATCCCGAATGGGTATGACGGTCTTTTGATTCAGAGTCAACCATGTTGATGACATGCCTTAGTTTTATCCCGAATGGGTACTAATGTCTTTCGAGTCAAAGTCGACACAGTCAATGGAGTGCCTTGGTTTTATCTCGAATGTGTACCAAGGTCTTTCAAGTTGAGGTCGACAATATTGATGGTATGCCTTAGTTTTATCCTGAATGGTTGTTAAGATCTTTTGAGTCGGAGTCAACCATGTCGATGATGTGCCTTAGTTTTATCCCAAATGGGTATTAAGGTCCTTCTAGTTGGAGTCGACCATATTGATGTCATTCCTTGATTTTATCCCAAATGGGTACCAAGGTCTTTCGAGTCATGTCTCCAGCGTCTGCGAGATCTTGCAGGTACTACAAAGACATAGCACAATAAAATTGTTAAAAAAATAAAAAATTTATATCACATGAGAGTCTTACAGTCAATATTATTGAAAGTGTTTCTTAAGATACTCTATATTCCAAGGATGCTGCAAGATTATTCCATTGAAGTTTCTCAACTAGTAAGCGTCGGGATATACTTCCTTGATGACTATATAAGGTCCTTTCCAATTAGCGACCAATTTGTCACGTTTGGTGTTTCTATTGAAAATTACTCTTTGAAGGACAAGATCACCAATGTTGAATCTTCAGGAACAGACCTTATTGTTGCAGTGTCGGGTTGATGCATTGTGATTAGAGAGATTTTTTTCGAACTTCATCAATAAGGTCGAGTCCAACTCGAAACCTAGTGGAATTCAATTCTTCATCAAAGTACTGCAGTCTAATGGTTAGCATGACGACTTCTACTAGGACGATCGCCTCGCTCCATATGCTAGCTTGAAGGGAGTTTCTCCCATGGAATTTTTGTGAGTGGCCTGATAAGACCACAGAATTCCATGTAACTCTTCAACTCAGCTTCTAATCGCCTTGTCCACCTTCTTCTTTAAAGCTTGGAGTATGCATTTATTGGTGGCTTTTGCAAGCCCATTACATTTTTGGGTGTGCCACTGAGATGAAATTGAGCTGTATTTTCCATTCTTCACAAATAATTGGGAAGCCTTTGCTGCCGAATTAAGTGTCGTTATCGGTGATGAATGAGATGAGAACTCCAAATCTGTAGACATTTGAGAAGAATTGGCAGGTCTAACATCTGGAGATGAGTCTCTTAGATTTTGAATAGGATGGTAGGCCAGTAGTAGCCTTGGCAGATCACCTTCTGGGGGATAGTTCTTGCTCCTGAATGATTCCTGCAAGTTCCCTCATGCATCTTTCTCAAAATATAACTGGATTTTGTCAGCCAAAGACATCGAAGATATAACCCCACACTATTGCGGAGTATGATAATCGATATAGTTAGTTATCGATCATAAGATATCTTTGAGCATTCCTCTATAGACTCCTTACTTTAGTAGCATTCTCTGATGAGGTCCACTCTATTAGATACTAAATGAGTGGATCTATACAATAGGACTCCATAGAGGTCTCAGCCTACATGATTGAGTCTATTGAAGCTTCCATAATGCTAGGGTTCTTGAGGGTGTCTATGTACACAGGTCCTTGATTATTCCCTGAGCTGGATGACCAGGGCTTGGATAAGGCATTTGCCCGAGTGTTAAGGGTGCGGGGGACTTGGGCAATCCTAAAATTTTTAAAGTTGCTCAAGAGTTCTTAGACCGCCTTAAGGTATAAGATAATATCTGAGTCTTTGGCTACATAGTCTCCTTTTACCCGGTAGATGATAAATTAGGAGCATGGCAGGATGTAGATAAGCTCGGCCTTGACTGTTAAGGTTGCTCGGAGTCCTGCCAAGAGTGCTTCGTACTTGGCCTCGTTGTTTGAGGCTGAGTATTCAAAAGTGATGGAGTTCTAGTATGTGGACCCGTCGGGGCTACATAGGACTGCTCCAGCTCCATTGCCTCCTTCTTCTGAGGATCTGTCCACCTTTAATTACCACCACAAAGAGAACTCGGACATATTACGCTCGGGAGTGCAGCACTCCTAAGAAGGAGTTACCTTGGATGTCTTGGGAATCAAAGACTTAGGTGGTGGAGCTGGTATAAGTGAAGACAAATCGTTGTTGGCTGCATATGACTTTGTTAAGAAGTCGGCCAGGGCTTGGGCTTTAATGGTCGCCCTAGGCTCAAATTGCACATCATATTCATTAAGCTCAACCAACAAGTTGATCATTATCCCCGAAGTGGTTGAACTGCCAAGTAATTTCTTCAAGGACAGATTTGTCCGCATCACTATTATATGTGCTTAAAAGTAGAGGCAGAGCCTCCTAGCTGTAATTATGAGAGTAAAGGAGGCATTCTCAATGAGAGTATAGTTGATTTTGGCCGCCTTCAGTGTCCAGCTTGTTAGACCCTAGAGGGGAGTGATTAAGGTCTTATGCTAATCTAATCCGATTTTATACCAATTAAAACTAATTAACAAGTTATTCTTGTAAGATAGATATACAATATATTATAAGCAAGAATGAGTAACATAACCAAAGAGCAATATTCTAGCAATGAGATATATGGTGAATTATATGTAAGGATATATAAACTAATACAAGGGGAAATAAACAATCTATAAATGTGATAGGTCGATATGAAGAGCAATACACAAAGGCAATATAAGATATGAATACAAGGATATGTACGCTAATTCAATCACAAACAAAACGATATGATCACGGAGTTCGGTCTAACCACTTGACCTACGTCTCCGCTCCTCACCTCAAGGAGATCTCCACTATCACAATCAGGTTTTCTACGCTCACTCGAATAACGTTTACACCTCACACTTGGTTTTCTAGTTCACCGAAAACTTTATAATCTTACACTCTTGCAATCACACTTTACACCCTCTCAAGTGTTGATCTCTAGCCCGTGTCTCCCTTAAGTGTTAGGAATTATACCTACCTCTAGGCACTACCCCACTCCTCTTGGGACGACCCCGTCTCTCACCACATGTTCCTCTCGGTGTACAAGTGTATTAAAAAGTGTATCTCACAATAATGCTCACAATACAAATAAATTATTCTCTATAATAGATGGGAATACAATGTAGCTCACTCTCAATGATACACTCCCCACAATCCAAATATATAATATGTGTAAAATACTAAAGCTCAATGGTTGTGTGTGCAAACAATGAGAAACAACAAAATTAAATGTAAACTCAATATAAATCTAGCTTAATGAAGATAATAATCAATGACAAATATAAATGTAAAGCTAGAATTGAGTTTAGAAAAAAATTTCTAGAACAAGAGAGATGGAGATGTAAAATTGAAAGTTCAAACCCAAGTTGATCTCCTCTTCTTGTGAAACAATCTTCACAAACCCAATTTTGTAAACAAACACTTAAACAAAATTAAACCCTTATAAAAACTTGTTTAAAACATCTCTTGGTTGTGGAAAATAGTTATGGGAAAGGAGTATATATAGGGAAGAATAAAACAACCCAAAAAACCCAAAAAACCCCAAAAACCCACAAAAAACAAAAATCAGCAAGTTACTGTTACTGTGCAACGGTAACTTCGACGGTCGACCGTGGCGGTCGACCGCGAGAAATAAAACTACAAAACTACTCTCTATACTACAGACGGCCGACCGTGGTAGTCGACCGTACTGTAGTATGGTCCACTGTAGTGGTCGACCGCACTGTTCACGAACAATTTCTGATTTTGACAGATTCTGGAATTTTATGTATCTGACTTTGTAAAATTAATTAAAAATAGTAAATCAACTCCAAAAATAATAAAATTTTGAGTGAAGGTTTTATACATGTAGATAAACATGTTAGAGAAAGAATTTATGAAATATCACTTCCCAGTTAATAGAAATAAATGTTTGAACATAAATATATAGTTTCTAAAAAAAACTACAGAAAACTCGGTTTTGTAAATTCAATTGAAAATAACAAAACAACTCCAAAATTAGTAAAACTTGGTGAAATATTTGTATATATGATGATAAACATGTAAACGAAAAAAAAAATTCAAATCACATTTCTAATTGTGAAAACGCATCAGTTTTGTAAAAACATGCACGAACATGTGCACGAACATGAGCTTATTAAAAACTTGATTTTGTAAATTCAAATAAACATAACAAATTAATTCCAAAATTAATAAAACTTTGGAAAACATTTATAAACATTAAATTGAACATGTTAGAAAAAAATTTCTCGAATTGAGTTTCCCATTTGTGAAAACTCATGTATTTTGTAAGTGTGTCCAAAACATGAAAATGTGATATACATGAAATTTGATGTTTTGACCTAAACAATGTTTTGAAACCCTATGAAATAATTTTATAGACTTAATGAAATATGTATACAATGATTGTTAAGTCCATAAACCAAAACTTATGTATATATATAACTATATACATAAAAACCAAATGTGTGTGTGTATATATGATTGAGCTTAAAGTACTAACACACATAATATAAAATCTAAACTAAATATACCCAAGCTTGATAGATCTTTGATGTAGCTCAACTTGGTACACTTACGGATAAAGCTAAAACTTGGATCTTTAATTTGAATTGCATAGGCTTCACTCCATAATTCCGCCAACCTCTATTTGATATGATCGTGAATGCTCGATTCCATCCATCCTCCAACATGTTATTTATCTACAATAAATAGAATTATACAAACACTAGACAACTAATATTAGAAGTAAATTGTTTGTTAAACATCGTCAAAACAAGAAGGTCAACACAGCTTACATAGTATATCTGTCTCTGGGCATTGTCTTCCTCCTGGATTAGGATAGAGCTTATTGCTTCTGGGAGATGGTCAAGTAAAGATACATGGTCTCTCCTTCTCTGGGTTGGCTCAACAATGGCCCGGTGCTCAGTTATCTTTTGAGGCCATTAAAGGCCTCATTGCACTCGGACATCCAGCCAATGCCTTCCTTCAACTCCTTACTTCCTCTCAAAATTTTAAAGAATGGGAGGATATTTCTTAGCAGATCTTGAAAGGAAGTGATCCAACACCGTTATTTTGCCATTCAACTTCTAAACATCCTTCAAAATGCAAGGCTCGGACATCTGCTCTATAGCAGTTATCTTCTTGGGGTTGATCTTAATGCCCAGTTGAGTAATCATAAACTCCATGAATTTGGCCGACTACACCCCGAAAGCACATTTATCCAAGTTGAGCGTCATGCGGTAGTGTCAGAGGACTGAGAATGTTTCTTCAAGATCCGACACGGGAGATGATGCCTACTTTAACTTCACAAGGATTTCATCCACATACACCTCCACATTACGATCGATCTGGTGCTTGAATATCTTGTTGACCAACCTCTAATACGTGGCTTCTACAATCTTAAGACCGAAAGACATCACCTTGTAATAATAAATTTCTTAATCTGTAATGAATTAGGTCTTCTCTTGATCATGCTCTGCTATTAGGATCTGATTGTATCAAGAGAAGGCGTCCATAAAACTAAACAGTTCATGGCATGTGCTCTCATCTACCAATTGCTTGATTCTTGGAAGGGGGTAATTGTCCTTTGGATAAGCCTTGTTTAGGTCAGTGAATTTTACGCACATCCTCCACTTGTCAAGGGACTTCTTGACCATCACCACATTAGATGACTATTCCGGGTAATGCACTTCTCTAATGAAGCAAGCTCTGAGTAGTCGATCGATTTTATCCACGGTCGCCTTCTGCCTATCGGGGCCTTGGGTCCCTATGAAAATACATTGGCATTTTCACGTAAGAAAGCGATCATAGTTCATCATTGAGGTTCAATGAGGTTCGACCCAATCTTGATCTTCCTTAATCCATTTAGGTCGATTGGCACTTCTTGTAGTTCTTCCATGGGAGCCGTCGATTCCTGTTCCAACACTTTCCCCATCTGAAGACGCATCTTCTCAATCGACAATGTCTCTAACATTCTTTTTTCCTTTCATTGAGAGCAGAAAGTAGAATCTAGCCTCTCACTGGTTGCTCCTGACGAATTTGATTCTTTCTTGTTAGGTCTCATATTTATGAGCCTGCTATATAATCTAGTTTTGATGATTAATAAACAATTCCTAACATCGTTTGTTGAGTGTTTGTATTTACTTGTTAGGTATTCTATACAAAGATTCTCTGTTAGAGGTTGGTTGGACTTGCGCCTTCACGATAATATCTAAAGGAGGTTGGAGGAAATCGAAATGAAGTCGTCGCGATTCAAGTCATGATTCATCATCACTTCATTCGCAACCAAGACGAGCTATTGGAGATCTATTACTTAGGTATAACAGTTTAGGTTTATACTTAGTGTGTTTATACTTAGAGCTCAAACCATACACACACATTTTATTCGCTTTTATTGTTTTACACATTTGTTTCATATTTATCCCATTATATATCTTTTAGGAAAAATAACGTGTTTACGGATTAAAGACTTGATTATAATATTTTACATCTTTTATAAAGTCTATTAATTCACTCAAAAGAAGTTTCTGTTAGTACATTTGTTTTGATGACGATTTACAAACAATCCCTAACATCGTTTGTCTAGTGTTTGTATTTGCCTATTAGGTATTCTAGACAAATAACATAGTTGGAGGTTTGTTAGATTGCGCCTACACGATCATCTCCATTAGAGGTTGGAAGGAGAATTAGAATGAAGCTATGCATTCAAGTCAAAGATTCAAGTTCAAATTTCATCCATGTTTACCAAGATGAGCTTAATTAAAGATCAAGATTGTTTGGGTATAGTTTTTATAGTTTAGGATTTATATTTGTGTGTTAATACTTAGAGCTCAATCATATACACACATGCACATTTTGGTTTTATGTTTTTAAGTTTAAATATGAAACAAATATAATTATTTATATACATACATACATGTTTTATATTTATCATTTTTGGTTTTAGTAAACAATGTGTTTAGCCATATAAACATGAAAACTCAATACACGTATATAAATATATTTTCAATGAAACAAATATAATTATTTATATACATACATACATGTTTTATATTTATCATTTTTGGTTTTAGTAAACAATGTGTTTAGCCACATATGTGCTTAAGATGATTTCATTAGTCAACAAGTTTAAAATCAATGAAATCATGTTTATTTGCAAAAATATATGTTTATGGATTAAAAACTAAATTACATCATTTTATATCTTTTCCTAAGTTCATTAATCCATTCAAAATGAATATGCAAGTTTGTTTGTTAAAAACATGTGTTGTTAAGTTTTCATATTTTTAGACTATTTTATAAAATGAAAAGTTTTCATAATTAGGAGATGCAATTTGAAAATTTCTTTTTATAACATGTTCATTTTCATGTTTATAATTATTTCCCAAAGTTTTATATTTTTTGAAATTTATTTGCTATTTTTTAAGGCACTTCAAAAATCAGATTTCATACATGAATAGTGCATGTGCATGTTTATAAGTCAACTTATGATTAAGACAAGTCGACTTATGAACTATTCTGGAAAATACAGCTTTTATCTGTTGGGTCGACTTATCACCAAAGCAAGTCGACTTTTATGTTATAAGTCGACTTATCATTTTTGCAAGTCGACTTATATGAGTTCTTCAGCCTGTAACGGCTAGTTATAAGTCGACTTATGTACTGTAGCAAGTTGACTTATAATACTATAACAACTAGTTTTCAGAATGTTGATTTTTTGGGTTTTTGTCTTTTTGTTTGTTTTCTCTTAGTTTTTGGGGTTGTTTCATGATCCTATATATACCCCATGCCCTCATACTTCAAAAACAATTCAAGAAAGTTTTAAAAGAGATTTAACAAGTGTTTAAGGGTGTTTAAGAGTTTGTTTCAAGTGTGTTTTGTGTGAAGTTGTTTTCACAAGAGGAGGAGATTATCTCTTTGGTGTTTGGGCTTCAATCTTCCAATCTCTCTCTCTTGATTTTCAGAGAAGTTTATGCTAAACTCATCTCTAGCTTTATTTATATTTGTTTGACTATAATTTCTTAAACTAGATTACTTATTGAGTTTGCATTTTATATTTTCTCATTGTTTACCCACACAAACATTGAGCTTTTAGTATTTTTACACATATTGTATAATTGGGTTATGGGATTGTAACTTTAAGAGTGGGCTTAGTTGAATTCTTATCCATTGTAGAGAACAGACCTTGTATTGTGCTTATTATGAGATACACTTTGTAATACACTTATACACCGAGAGGAGTGTGTAGTGAGAGACATAGTCGATTCCAAGAGGAGTGACGTCAGTAGTAAAGCCTAGGGAGAGGTTGTAAATCCGAGCACTTGAGGAAGTTGACACGAGCTAGGCCAATGTAGGCTGTCTAAAAATTACTAAAGATAGTTGATCCTCATCAAACACCAATAATGATAGTTATAATTTGACGACTTCCATAATAACAATTCCACAATAAAATCAACAAATGAAGGCTACAATTAGAAGATTTTCACGTAGATTGAGAAAGATACAATTCGACGACCTTCATGATAATCGATGAAAATTCTGATTCAGCAGTCTTCAACAGTTAACTGCGGGAGTTACAATCTAACAACTGCCATATTTTTAGGAGCTAAGGTGGAGATTACAAAATAACGATCTATGCTAATGTCCTAATGGAAGAGATTAGAAGTCAACTATCTCTTTAAATTCCAAAACATAGAGTTTATTTCCGCGTTTCAGATTCACAATGTTGTGCAAACACGACGTTTTCAGCCTTAAGCACATGCCCAACTCTGCGTTTCAGGTCTAAAATGCAAAGTTCAGGCCCAAGACGCTACTTTCAGTGTTTGACTGGTTCAAACAGAACCTGAACGGTTTCAAAACCTTAATCTCCACTTAATAGGGTCGGTAACACCCCATTATGAAGAGATTTTAGGGGGCGATTACGCCCCTTAAACCCTTGAACGGTTTTCAAAATCGTTTTCCACCAAATGGGGTCGGTTACATCCCATTAAGGAGAGATTTTAGAGGGCGGTTACACCCCTAAAACCTCTATAAATAGCAAAAAACTCAGCTGAGTTTGGGGGAATCTTTTGGAGATCGAAAAATCTAAAAGAAGATTGATATTCATCCTTAGAGAGTTTTCATCATCAGCAACAGAGATCTTGGAGCTTAGATCTTGGCTTACTAACTAAATTTTCGGTTTCAAATCAACTCTTTCATAGAGTTTAAAAAACTCACACTGAGTTATAAAACTCGTTAGAATTCTTTTCATATTTGCCACGCAAGTTCCATTAACCGTTCCAGTGAAGTGAGACATTCAGATTGTTAATGAGAAGCAAACTCGATACGAATATCGAGGGAGGCATCTCATCGACACCAAGAAGAACCTAGATTAAACAAAGGAAAATATCTCAGTCAACCCTTATCTTTTTTGTAAATCGAAAAACCGATCGAAAAGATTTATAATTTTTTTTCTAAGTTTGTGAGAGAGAGATTGCATCGAGAGAATTGTAATTAATTCTTTTTCTGAGTTTGTCAGAGAGAATAATACAAATTATTTTTCTCATTTTCTTCTTTCAATTTTTCCACTAAACAGCCAACACTTAGAGGGTGTAGAGTGTGATTGCAAGTGTGTGAGATTGTGAAAGTTTCCGGTGAGCTAGAAAATCGATTGTGAGGTGTAAACGTTTTGGGTGAATGTTGAAAACTCGTTGTGATAGTAGATTCTCCCCGGGAGTGGGGAGCAGAGACGTAGGTTGGAAGGACCAAATTAACTCTGTGATCATGTTATGTGTTTAAGTTTACCTTGGCGTATTATTTGTGCTCATTGCTTATTGCTTTCTATATCGCCATTATCTCATGTTTATATCGCCCTTATTTTAATTACATATCCTTGCATATAATTTTTTGTATATCATAATTACTAGGATAATTATTAAAAAGTTTTAGTTGTCATTAAATCAGATTAGATTAGCAAATTACCCTATTCATCCCCTCTAGGGTAATTTCACTTGGTATCAGAGCTTGGTGTTCTTTGATTTTTGACTTAACCACCTTAAGTTAAAGATCCTTATTCTTATTTTTTGCTAATCTAGTTTTTATTATTTTCATCTTGCTTGCATATATATACATATCATGGACATGCACGGTGCACCTAGCTTAGGTTATGGCATTAATGTTACTCCTAGATTAGATGGTTTTCCATATGCCCAATGATGTGTTAGATTTAAACACTTTGTTCGATCTAGACACTTTGATTTATGGGAAATTATCAAGTGTGATTATATTGTGCTCACGTTGGAGAAATCCAAGTGGAGCAATGATGATAAGAAAATGTTTACAATGAATAAACTCTTGTTAGAATTTTGCTTTATGCTTTTGATTCGTAGTTTTCTAACAAGCTTGAATCATTTGATAGTGCTTACACATTATGGAAATTCATAGAAGCACATCAAGAGAACTGGAGGAGATTTGACGCGCTTTGGCGGAATCGACTTTAAGTAAGGTTGGAGCATCATCATCATGCACTCGGTCACTAGGCGATAGCCCTAGTGTGGTATGCGATTCGGAATCTGAAAGTGAATTATCCATTAATGAACTCGCATATGCATATGATAGATTAATGCATGCCTACACTAAGTTACATAAAAAGTTATTGATTTAAAAAGCAAACATGTAGAGTTAAAATCCGATCATGAGACGCTAGCTTCCAAATTTGATATCATTGTAAAAGAGAATATGATGCTTAAAGAAAATAATGATATGTTAAGTTTGGAAAATAAAAAATTAACCTCATCAATTGCTAGCTTATCTCATGTTAAAAATGATACCATGCTAGAAGTAGTAACTATTAGAAATGAACTTGATTCATTTAAAAATAATCATGTTTGCTCTACTTCTAGTGTTAATGCTAATGTGCCTAATAATGAGTTGAACAATTTGAATAACTGTATTTCATCATTAGATTCAACTCTAACTACATGCATTGATAATCATAAGAAGCTTGTGGATATGCATGCTAAGTCTCATGCTATTACATCTAAACATCTCATACATCATGCACACATATATAGCAAAATTTACAAGTGTTCTATTTGTGGCCGAAAATACCATTTAGCTAAATTTTGCTATGATGTACAAAAACTAACAAATACTAATATTATTGCTCCATGTGCATCTCATAAAGCTTTATCATCTCACACGTGTACACATGCACCATATAGTCATCATAAGCATGTTAATGTGTACACGTGTGATTTTTGTGGTAGTTTTGATCATTTGGCCAAATTTTGTTTTGATTTAAAAAATATTTCACATTTGCAAAATACTTTTAAAGAATCATATGTGTTTGCAAATGTTCCTCGTGCACAAATTAATGGTCAACATAAGCAAGTGTACCCTTTCCATTGTACATATTACAATCGAGAGGGTCATTTGAATAATTATTGTTATGACCGGACTAGTGCATTATATGCGCCCAAATGAGTTCATAATCCTAGGGCTTTGAGCTTAAATGATAGGGGTCATGTCCCTAAACTCTTCGGTACCAAGAGTAATTAGGTACCAAAGCATATTTGATTTCAAAGCACATTTTTAGCATTTTTGTTTTTCATTACTTGTTTTTGAAAAAGTGTTTTGAAAATTTTGAATATGTAAACAAAAGTATTGACATATAATTTTTTTTTGTTTTTATTTTTATTTGCTTTGATTTTGATGAGAGATTTATGTTTGAGAAACCCCTCGGATCTATTGGTAATTTATTTTCAAATCATGTTTACCGGGTGCAAGAAAATTTTATATGGGTTGAAACAAGCTCAAAGAGCTTGATATCATTGCCTCTCTTGCTTTCTTGTAATTTGATTTTGGATTTTTTTTATCCTAAGCATACTCTTTTGACCTTTGTTGATAAAACATTTAAATATTTTGATATTGCTATTTGTTTAATCCTTGTTCTTCAAAAATAATGATTTGTAGATTAAGCACGTTTTTTATGTTATTATGGTTTAGATTTTGATTTATGATTTCATTTGATTGATTTGGTTTTCATTTGAAATTTCATGATTTTCATGATTCTCATGGCTCTCATGATTTGTTTTCAATTGAAAATATTTTTTCATGATTCTCATGTTTTCCCACTCTTTTGATTTCATAAATCTATATATTATTTTTATGTTTGTGTATTGAGATATAATTTTCAAAAAGAGATAGTGTGTGTGTGTGTGTGTGTGTTCTCAATCAATCATGACTTATGTTTTGATAATTTATAAAATTTTGGATTTATTGATTAATCATTTGATTATTGTTTTTTGTTTTTTTATTTCTATTTTTGGAATTTCTTTTTGTTTTTATATCTCATTAATATATATTTATGTTTTAGGCCCTTGTGACACTTTGTCTTAATGATACATATATATATGTGTTTGCTTGGTCTTTTTTTATGTGAGTTGTGTTTAGCATATTCTATATTTATGCTTGCTCATATATGTTTGTCTTAGTATTTTCTTTGGTTTTGCATTGTGTTTAATGAGTTTGTGCTTATGAAATTATTGAAAACACTTTGTTGATGATATTTATATGTTTGAGCTTATGGATCATCTCATTTGTGCTTTATAATGTTTTTTTTGTGTGATTGGTGTTTTATGTTTGCTCATAATAGTCTTCATGCATACATATTCTTGTGGGGCATATGTATACACATATTTTGTTGCTTGCCATAATTATTTTTGCATATATTCTATATGGCATTTTGATAGGGAGAGTATTCCCTATAATTGTTTTATACTCATCGGGCTTATTTGTAGTGGGAATTTTTACTCTCTTATTGTTTTCCCCGTTTTAATATTGATAAAGGGGGAGAAACAAGTGGTTTGTGAGTATTTATAAGTATTTTGCTTTATTGCATATTTTATATATACTCTTTGTGTAGATTGTTTGTCATCATAAAAAAGGAGGAGATTATTAGTACCTTTGTTTTGATGATGATTTACAAATAATTCCTAACATATTTTGTGTAGTGTTTGTATTTGCTTATTAGGTATTCTAGACAAACAACATAATTGGAGGTTGGTTGGATTGCGCCTACACGATCGTCTCCATTGGAGGTTGGAAGGAGAATCGGAATGAAGCTATGCATTCAAG
Organism: Asparagus officinalis; assembly: GCF_001876935.1. Lineage (NCBI taxonomy): Eukaryota > Viridiplantae > Streptophyta > Magnoliopsida > Asparagales > Asparagaceae > Asparagus > Asparagus officinalis. The sequence continues at coordinate 495,116 of NW_017972361.1, forward strand.
TCAAAAATTCAAGTTCAAACTTCATCCATGTTTACCAAGACGAGATTATTTGAAGGTCAATATTATTTGGGTATAGTTTTTATAGTTTAGGGTTTATACTTGTGTGTTAATACTTAGAGCTCAATTATATACACACATACACGTTTTGGTTTTATAGTTTTCAAGTTTAAATATGAAACAAATATACTTATTTATATACATACATATATGTTTCATATTTATCATTTTTGGTTTTGGTAAATAATGTGTTTAGCCACATAAACATGAAAACTCAATACACGTATATAAATATATTTTCATGTTTATATATGCTTAAGATGATTTTATTAATCAACAAGTTTAAAATCAATGAAATCATGTTTATTTATAAAAATATGTGTTTATGGATTAAAAACTAAATTACACCATTTTATATCTTTTCCTAAGTCCACTAATCCATTCAAAATGAATATGCAAGTTTGTTTATCAAAAACATATGTTGTTAAGTTTTTATGTTTTTGGACTATTTTACAAAATAAAATATTTTCAAAATTGGGAGATGCAATTTAAAACATTCTTTTTATAACATGTTCATTTTCATGTTTATAATTATTTTTCAAAGTTTTACATTTTTTGAAATTTATTTGCTATTTTAAGGCACTTCAAAAATTAGATTTCATACATGAACAATGCTTGTGCATGTTTATTAGTCGACTTCTGATTAAAACAAGTCGACTTATGAACTGTTTTAAAAAATATAGTTTTTATCTGCTGAGTCGACTTATCACCAAATCAAGTCGACTTATATATTATAAGTCGACTTATCATTTTTGCAAGTCAACTTATATAAGTCCTTCAGTCTGTAACGACTAGTTATAAGTCGACTTATGTACTGTAGCAAGTCGACTTATAACACTGTAACAGCTAGTTTTCCAGAATGCTGTTTTTTTTTTGGGTTTTTATCTTTTTTGCTTGTTTTCTCTTGGTTTTTGGGGTTGTTTTATGAATCTATATATACCCCGTACCCTCATACTTCAGAAACGATTCAAGAATGTTTTAAAAGAGATTTAACAACTGTTTAAGGGTGTTTAAAAGTTTGTTTCAAGTGTGTTTTTGTGTGAAGTTGTTTTCACAAGAGGAGGAGATCATCTCTTTGGTGTTTGGGCTTCAATCTTCCAATCTCTCTCTCTCTCTTGATTTTCAGAGAAGTTTATGCTAAACTCATCTCTAGCTTTATTTATATTTGTTTGACTATAATTTCTTAAGCTAGATTACTTATTGAGTTTGAATTTTATATTTTCTCATTGTTTACACACACAACCATTGAGCTTTAGTATTTTTACACATATTGTATAATTGGGTTGTGGGATTGTAACTTTGAGAGTGAGCTTAATTGAGTTCTAATCCATTATAGAGAACAAACCTTATATTATGCTTATTGTGAAATACACTTTGTAATACACTTGTACACCCAGAGAAGTGTGTGGTGAGAGACGGGATCGATTCTAAGAGGAGTGACGTTAGTAGTAAAGCTTAGGAAGAGGTTGTAAATCCGAGCACTTGAGGAAGGCGACACGGGCTAGGCCAACACTAAGAGGGTGTAGAGTGTTATTGCAAGTGTGTGAGATTGTGAAAGTTTTCGGTGAGCTAGAAAACCGATTGTGAGGTGTAAACATTTTGGGTGAATGTTGAATGTTAAAAACCCGTTGTGATAGTGGATTCCCCCCCGGGAGTGGAAAGCGGAGATATAGGTCGAAAGGACCAAACTCCATGATCATATTGTGTGTTTGAGTTTACCTTGGCATATTATTTGTGCTCATTGCTTATTGCTTTCTATATCGCCATTATCTCATGTTTATATCGCCCTTGTTTTAATTACATATCATTGCATATAATTTATTGTATATCATAATTACTAGGATAATTGTTAAAAAGTTTTAATTGGTATTAAATCCGATTAGATTAGCAAATTACCTTATTCACCCCCCTCTAGGGTAATTTTAGTTTCAAACTTGTTTAAAATCATTTTGCCAGAATTAAGTGTTTTGAGATTTCGTATTTTGACCAATTTTGCAAAATGATAAGTTTTCACAAACGGAAAATGATATTTCAAAAAAAATTCTAACATGTTTATATTCATGCATATAAACATTTCTCCAAGTTTCATAATTTTTGGAATTTATTTGCTTTTTTTAAACACCCTTTGAAAATCAGATTTATTTGTTCTAAACTGGGTTGTGCATGTTTATCAATCGACCGATGAACTGCTCTGCAATTGCTGAAAAGTTTTTGCTCAGTCGACTGAACAGTGTTTTTAGTTAACCGATGGCTTGCATCAATCGACTGATAGTTTCTCAGAATCAGCCAACGGTCAGTTTATTAGTCGACTGAATAGTGCATCAGTCGACCGACGACATTGTAATGACTATTTCCAATTTTTCCTAATTTTTAGGGATTTTGTTGGTTTGAGGATTTTTCTTTGGTTTTGGGGTTTTGTTTTAAGAACATATATATACCCCTCAGTCCTCAATACTTGCACAAAAACTAAGAAAAGTTTAAAACAAAGTTTTGTAAGTTTGTTTAAGCGTTTTCAAAAAAAGTTTAGTTTGTGGTTTATGTGAAGATAGTTTCACAAGAGAAGGAATCAAATTTGAAGTTTGAGGCTTTCATCCTCAACATCTTCATCTCTTGTTTGGAGAAGTTTTCTAAACTCTTCATCTAGCTTTTTATTATTTTGTTTCTCATATATTTATGCTAGATTGATTTAAGTTTAATCTATTTTATTTATTGTTTCACACATAACCATTGAGCTTAACTATTTTCACATATTATATACTTGGGTTATGGGTGTGATCAACTGATCATTGAGTGATCTTTCAATTTCGTTCTCATTCTTGTTGGAGAACAAATCATTTATTTGAGAACTAATTGTGGAGAACACATTGTAATACATAAGGATACTTAGAGAAGTGGTTGGGAGAGACCGTGGTCAATTCCTCTTGAGATACCATGGTCAATTCCAAGAGGAGTGACATTGGTTGTAAAACCTAAGGAGAGGTAGTAAATTCAAGCACTTGAAGAAGATGACACGGGTAGACCAACACTTAGAGGAGTGTCTTATGGTATTAACAATCATGTGTTATTATAAAAGTTTTCGGTGAGCTAGAAAACCGATTGTGTAGTTTATTTTGTGATTAGTAGAGAATCTCCTCGAGGGTGAGGAGCGGAGACGTAGGTTGTGGGTTGACCAAACTCCATGATCATTTTTTTATGTTTGTGTTTGGCATTGGCGTATATTTCTCTTATATCTTGTGCTCATTGTTTATATCGCCTATTGTCATATTGTTCATCCTTGCATATAATTCTTTTGAATATCATTCTTGCTAGGATAATTAGTTAATAAGTTTTTATTTTGGCATCGTATTCAGATTAGATTAGCAAATATCCTATTCACCCCCTCTACGGTACTTTCACTTCTGGGGTCGAAAACTTTACTATTTGGTGGTAAGTGGATGGGACCGCCTGTAGGATATTCAGGAAAGTTCTCCCAAGAATAATGTTGTAAGCAGACTTAATGTTCATCACTAAAAACCACATTTGAACAGTGGATTGACGAGGGTACTCGCCGACCATTAGGGGGAGAGTGATCATCCTCTCTGGCAGGAGTGAATGTCTTGTGAATCCAATGAGGGGACTTCGACATGGCTGGAGCTTGGATTTGTCGATGCCCATCTGGTTAAAGAAGTCAATGAATAGGATATCATTGGAGCTCCCTATGTCGACTAAAATCCTTTTGACCCAAAAGCCATTGCTCTCGGCGAATATGATGAGAGGGTTGTCGTAAGTCATCTCAATGTCTTTCAAATTAGCGTTATTGAAGGAGATGAGCTGGTATGTCCTTGGCTTCTTCTCACATTAGTTGACATCCAACGCTCGTTTGACATACTTGTTTTGAGTGTTATTGGACATTCCTCCCGTCGTTGGGCCACCATTGATAGTGTTGATGGTGCCCTGACTGCCGATCTCTGCAAGTTGCGTATCTTGTTGATGTTGGGAATCAGGCGATTTGGATCGAGACTTCATGTTGGACTTCCTTGGAGGGGGTTCTCTCCTATCCCGCTAAGAGATAAGTCTCTTCAAGAATCCCTTTTGTATTAAGTTTTTAATATCTCTCCGGAGGACTCAACAATCATTAGTATGATAGCGTGATCTTGATGGTATCGACAATACTGCCTAGTGTCTCTAGATCGAGGGTCCGACTTCATGCAGGGAGGAGTGCAATTCACATATCCTTCTTTTCGTACCATGTAAAGGGCTTTCGTGAGAGAGGTGTTGAGGGTAGTGAGGGATGGCTTCTTGTCCGCTTCTCTCCTTTGGTCCCTCTTGTCGGCCCTACTTGGCGTGGAGTTAGTTCTGGGGGATTCCGCTGCCACTGTTGTTGCTTCTGCTTCTCTAGTCACCTTCTTATGGACTCTAACTTCTTTCATTTCCATGTATCATCGTGCTCTATCAATTGTTCATAGTTAGTGACTCGGTCTATAATGAGCGAGTTGGCCAATTTGTTGTTTTGTAGTCCTGCTGAGATTGTGGCCATGGCAACCATGTTGCCAGGGTCATCGACTTCCAGCTTCTAGGTTTGGCTAAAGTAGTCCATAAGTCTTTCCCAAGGCTTTTGTATCATCTGTAGTAGGACATAGGAGGGATTCTTCTATTTAGAATCAGCCATAAAGTGGTGTATAATTTTTAGACTGAGCTGCTCAAAACCATGGATGGACTTCTTGTCTAGAGAGTTCCACCACATCTTTGCACTTCTTGTCAGGGTGATAGGAAAAGCTCTGCAGATGATTGGCTCTGACACTTGTTGCATTTTCATCAAAGGCATAGAAGTTCTACGCATGCTCCGCTGGATCCCCCTCGCCTTTGTATTTCTAAATATGAGGTATCTTGAATTTGGTGGAGGGAGCATTTATTATCCAGTCGGCGAGAAGAGTATTTCCTTCGATGACCTCGGTGACAATATTGAATGTCCGATCGTAACAAGACACTGGATTGGTGGTGGAAGGACCCTGAGTAGCATAAGGGTATTTAGGGCCACGTGCAACCGTTCATGTGGTTTGCTCATGGCCACCATGGCTGTAGCTGGGCCTCTTTCCTACTGCCTCCTCATACGGTTGGGTCTGTTGAGTCGAAAGGGCAAAGCGAGCTTGTTGGCAAGGTGGAGGAGAGGTGTGCTCAGCGTAGTCTTCATGCAGTTGCTGCTCGGCCTGACCCGCAGGAGAGGAAGGAGGAGGAGCAAACAATGGAGGGCTACTGAGGAGGAATCCAGTTGAGGAACTCATTCATGAAGGAATCGAACTGCTGTTGGAAAGATTGAGAAATCCTTTGACTGACTTGAGTGACATAGCCCATGTGTTGGTCATTAGTAGAAGGGTTAGAGGATCGGCCAGGGTGATCAGAACTAGTCATCTTATGTAAAGAAGAAGGAACAACCCCACGGTGGTCGCCAATTTGTTGATGTCAGTTATCTAACAAGGGGTTGTATGTGGATTATGTGGGGAGTTTAGAGTCTTCAATCTCCTCTAGATAGTTAGGCTTTGAACAAGTCAGTAAAAAGCTTGAGCAGGGAAGAAGTATAGCAATATTGTATTCTTTAGCAAGATATTGCTTACCCTCAGCAGCAGACAACAACTTCATTTTATAGAAAATTCAAAGGGTAGATGGTTAACTTTGGCCGAGTCAAGTAGGCGGCTCAATCATCATCTACTTTACAGGCGTCAACTGCATAGGGAGATGAGTCACCCAGGCGTTTAATATAAAGGTGGCAGAGTATGCGTGGTGCTAATTAATGAGGTCCAATGAGTCATAAAGACTTTCGGAGCTGGAGAAATGATGACTCTGATTATTTAATTAATGTGATGGTAATCGACTGTTGGTGGGAGGCCCAAGGATATACCTCTTTTTGACTCAGCTGCATGAGAGGGTCGACAAATGGCGCCTTTCATGTCAGTCTTGCAAGTGGGCCGATAAGTAACGCCTTTTTAGTTAGCCTCGAAGGTTGTCAGCTCAGCCCCATAGAGCGAAAAGAAGTGATTGGTCGAGTGAGGATGCCCTTCGACTGGGCCCTAGACTAGGAATGGTCGAGTGCTGATGGTGGGGACACGTGTCGGCTCCCCATTGAGGATTAACACTAAGTAATTCTTAGGATATAGCAGTTATGATCTTTTTTCCCCCCGAACCTTGGTAAGGCAGGAGGATTCGCATGCCGAAGCGGCGAAGCCCTAATTTGATGTTCGATCCTACTTAGTAAACTCCGGATCGATGTGCAAGTCTCATCTTCCATTTCCTCACTCCAAATTAGACACGCGTGATCAAACCAAGAACTCGGAAGACTTTGACAGTATATTAGTGCATTCCTAAGCCATCGAACGCTACGCGCACTGGGTTTTCCTCAAAATTTTAATCCACTTTTTGCAAACATAGAAGCTTTTAATCTCCCTACTTCCTTTACAAAAATTGTTGGGCAGAAAGGCTAATTGCATTCTCACCCCTCCCCTTGCATCTTATCCAACTCGTCCAAAAGGCCTTACAAAAGTCTTGTTACTGTTCAATGAATCCTGAAACAAACATCCTACCCACCACGACAAAAGACGAGTCCTCTCATGGATCGATCTCCATAGTTCAGACAAGGGCTATTTTTCATATACACCCTCCACATTATTGATAATCTTATAATTACTTTTTAAACTCACGTAGTTCCTATTTTACCCTTCAGACTATAGCCATCCTTTAATTTCATGCTCACTCTAGGATAAAATTAAAGTTTTCTGTTCAATTGATTAATTTGCGAAAAGGAGTAAATTTTCCATAGTTAAATTAATTAAAATATAAATCTTAAAAAATTATAATATTGCACATTATTATAATATTTTTTATTTTGGTCCTCAAATGGTATATCAATGGATATTAACAATATTAAAAAAACTAAGGATATTTATATCTAATTAGCTTCATTAAGTATCCTAAACATTTTTTTTTCCAAAAAGAACCTAATCTAGTTACCCGTGAAGCGACACTCACTTTTAATTTACTATATTCCACTTTTATTCTTTAATGAAATTTAAAGGTTAGACTAGAATGTAGAGGGCAATAATAAGTAGTAATAATGATATATCGGATGATTTTAATAATATCAATAAGTTGGAGGTTATATATGAAAAAGGAGCCCTTCAAACAAATGAAGAAGTGAAGTCCGTGTGCAGTTACAGAATTGACCTTCAATCCCCACAAGATTTTTCTTACGGCCCCACTCATTCCTTTCAGCCCGTACCGTTGCCGGCGCTTTCTTTTAGTTTTACTTTTCTTTTCCAATTTTACCCCTCAAAATCCACGCGAACGAAAAGGGGGAAGATCAGCGGCAAGAGAACCAAGCCTCTCTCGCTTGAAGCTCTCTCTAATGGGTGGGAGAAAATTTATGGGGGCATTTTGGGTAGTAATTTTTACTCTGCTTCTTCCCGTTCTGTCCTCCGGAGGCGACATAGTTCACAAAGATGACAAGACTCCGAAGGCCCCGGGCTGCTCAAATGATTTTGTCCTGGTAATTTCTTCTCCTTTTTTTTGTTTTTTTTGGATAAATTTCTTGTCTTTCGATTTTATTTTAGGCTGTGATTGTCCGTACATTTGTGGGTTGGCGGAAAGATTGTTGCTTGATTGGTGCCAATAGTAAAATTAGTCAAACCCAGTTGAATTTTTTGTTGGCTAAGCTTATTTTACTATGATTTGTAATTTATGCTGTGATTTATTGCTCTGTTGATATCTTGGAGATTGAAATAATCGAAGGAAGTTCAGTCAGAGGTATTTGAGGGCAGTATTTTTTTTATTTGAATCTTTGCCTGAAGAGAGAGTCCCCATTTTGTGATGTGTTTTACGGTTGTCTCGAGATTTGCTGACCTCATTTTTCGATATACTGGATGAGGTGCTAGTTACTGAGTGTATTCAAGATGATGAAACTCTAAAATTCAAGAAATTAAAAGACTCTACTAATTTAAAGGATCAAGGAGATGGGGGTGGTGCACTGTTCTTAAGATGATACATTTGGTAGCTTTGGAAAGTGGTACTCGGTTGCCTCAGCGTGTCAAGAGTTCTGTTCGTAGTGGGTTTGAATTTGAGATGTAGATAGAGGACATCAAAACAGAGACATATTTGTGCATTGGATATCTGTGGATATTGTTTCTGCTTTTGTGTTATTCTTTATGTTGTTTTGTGAAATATGTAGACTGAAGATGAGTGTTAGAATATAACTATAATTCTCAACCCTCACTACAGCTTTGGAGGTTTGGTTGACACTCAGTGGCGGAGACTTGGACATGGTATCAGAACAACCTAGGTTCAAATCCCATGGCCCACAAATTTAAAGCGGGTCTTTGAAAAGTTGATATTGCTGCATGAGTCTAGGTTTTAGTTTATAAATTGGGCGCTCAATTTGCGAGAGCATGTTTGAGTTTGGTGCAGTGGCAGAGACTTTGACTAAGAGGAATTATTGGAGTAATTGACATGCGAACCATGAGTCAGGGCATTTATACCCCTTGAGCACTATGAACATGTCTGAGGTGCCCAGTTAATATCTTTCTCGGATCTACAAATCCAATTTGGCTTCCATGGGTTATTGCACATGGATACACTTCCCTTATAAGTCCAACTTAACACAATGAAATGATATAATATATAAAGTACAAATGTTTTGCTCTCTACCAAAATGCGGAGACTTAAATTTTCGCAGCTCTGCACGTAACATTATCATTTCATAGTGTAAATAAAAATCTCAGGACAAGCATTGGCAACTTTATGACTTATAAGAGCTGAAGAGCTTGAGTTCGAAGTGACTACCCTTACTCCAAGCTGTGCAAAAATATTATAAAGAAGCTCTGCTCTACTATATACTTGTATGATTAAGGTTCTAAAAGTTATTATTTTATTGCATTTGTTTGTTTTTGTTTTTGTTTTTGCACTTCTATTCTAATGACCGTCATAATTTACTTTTCTATCTTGCAAATTTTCATAAGGAGCACATCATGTCTTTTCCTTGTTCCAGTTATCAAGCATAATGTTTTTTATTCTTCTTTGTACTTGTATTCTAATACCTTTTTTTTCTTAGTTGTATGTCTTCTTTCAGTCAGTAACAATTGTCATTTATCATCGAATGTCTTCTAGGTAAAAGTCCAAACTTGGATTAATAAAATAGAAAGTAATGAATTTGTCGGTGTTAGTGCTCGATTTGGGAAACAAATGGAATCAAAAGAAAAGTATGCCAACCGCACTCGACTTGTCCTTGCAGATCCTTCCGACTGCTGCACTACACCTAAGAATAAGGTTATGTTATTTAGTTTTCATTGTTTTTGTTACAATGCAAGCTTCTATTTTCATATACCGTTACTGAAACGTATACTTATTTTTGTAGCTTGCTGGAGACATCCTACTTGTTGATCGAGGTGGCTGCAAATTTACAATTAAAGCAAAAGTTGCAGAAGCTGCTGGAGCATCTGCTCTTTTAATCGTAAACTACTACAAAGGTATCTGTTCTCTCTTTTTCCCCTCTGGTTCTTATTTTCTTCCTGTTTAATCTTATGTATTGGTAAACCTACTGTTCATATGTATACTTGGATCAATTCTGAACTTCAGAGAGAGAGAGAGAGAGAGAGAGAGAGAGAGAGAGAGAGAGAGAGAGAGAGAGAGAGAGAGAGAGAGAGAGAGAGAGAGAGAGAGAGAGGTCATGGTTGCTTATACTTTATTCTATAAGATGCTGCTTTTTGTTTCTCTACCTCATTTGCTTTTGGTTCTGTTCATATCATAATGCCTGCTACTTAGAAACCTTTACTTTGATGAGTTTGAGCGACGCCTTCTCATTCCTCCTGAATTGTGCTGTTTTAATGATAGTTCCATATTCTGATTCAGTTCAATTTTTTGTTGTGCGATTCGATTACAATCTCATGCTTAGGATCTTTTAACGCCCTCAAGCTTCTAACTGAGAGCAACATGCCACTTGTCCCATAGATCATGTGTCAACAATCTCTTACGTACTTTTAGCATAATTCCTCATTTAGAAGATTTAGGATTTTTTCCTATTAACTTTGCTGTAACTGAACAGACTACTAAAGGTATAGCACCTTTGGAAAATTTATCCCCAACTGAAACAAAAACGAACGCCTGTGAGTTACAGAAGAAATTATATTCTACTTTAACTTCTTGAATGCAGAAAACTAGTTCTTTTTCTTTGTTTTTTATCATTATAAAGCATCACTTTAAAGCAATCAAGAATCTCTATTTGTTCAATCTGTGTGTACATGTATTTTTTTTGGTTTCAGTCATACAATTAGTCAAGTTCAAAATTAAACATGCAAACTAGTAATAGAGAATGGAATCATGCATTATAAACATTTCATCACCTTTTTGTTCTCTCTGTCTATAAACTTTTAACAAACCCCTCCTGTTCAAACTTTGTTCACAGTCTCGATGGGTACATAATGCTCATGGTCACAATTTGCTCTAAGAACTGGTGGAGGAAAATTTTAGGGAGAAAAAAAGAGAGGAAGAAAGCAAGACAGAAATAGATGTATTAAGTTCCGAAAGCACTGTTAAAAAAAGATTTTTCCTGTCAAATCATTTAACTGCCATGACCACTGAGTGTCAAAATAAGAAGAAAGGGAGGAAGAAGATAATGTTACAGAATTAATCATCTACTTGTGGCAAAACATTGAATGAACAAATTCATCTTTCTTAGTAACTAACTAACTAACTAATTAACTATGTGGACTATATGGGATGAGACTGTTCCATCTCACTCTTAAATTCAGCGAGTGTATGGAGTTCCTATACCTAGGTTGTGGCGAAACCAGATCCCTCTTTTTGGTTTTACGGTGCTTTCGGTTTCTTTTACCTTCTGTCTTTGCTAAGCATCTTAAGCTTTTTTTTGGTCCCCCTCACAGGACATGTTGATGCATTGACATCTATGTGATTTGATGCTTCCTTTACTTTCTGATTTCTTATGCCTTCTTTTTGTTTCTTTTATACAGAGTTATACAAGATGGTTTGTGATAGCAATGACACAGATGTAGATATAGGCATACCTGCAGTTATGCTTCCGGAAGATGCTGGTGAAAGCTTGAAGAGAAATATAAGACAAAGAGACTCAGGTAAATATCTGTATGCTCCATAGTGTTTAAGGCACTGGACTATCATGGTAACTCTTTTTCTCCATTCTTCAAGCTGATAAGTTAGACTAAGACTGCTACGAACTAGTATTAGAGTCCTTTTTGACGAAGTATTTGGTATTTAGAAAATATAAAATCTTCTTGGATTGTTTATGATGGCTAAAATGTTGGATCAAAATGGTTCATCCCTAGTTCCTTGTAAGCATCAACCTTTTCAACACATTAACACTTTTCTACATAGATATTGGTTAAGCTTCATATTTTATCCTTGAATGGCATTATAGTTTAATTATTAGTTTATTGTTATCTAAAACAAATTTAAATTCTTAGTTCGTTATTACTTGTTAGTTTCTAAATGGAAATTCATAGCTCCGTTCATAAGAGCTGGCAATAAGAATATCTACATTTAGGGCGGTATTTTCCCTGAGTTATTTAATAACAAAGTTGTACCCTTCTATCTTATTTCCGGGCATGCGCTCATTTCCTTTCTTTACTCCTGTTTATTTTCTATTTGCTCTTACATGGTCTTACATATAATCTTGTTGTGTCTGTTTCTTTTGTCATTGCTATTTTTCTTTTGTCGGTGATATATATCACTTTAATCAACCCATCAGTTGGTCAGGTTTCTACAGCCTGCACATATACCCATGCTTCTGGTTCCAAGAAATGTTTCTAAATCTCAAGACTTTATCAACATCATCTTTTTAAGATCTTTGATACGCAAATTTAAAATATCTCATTTTATTTATGTATTTACACCTTATGAACAAGTATGAAGTATGAACCTGTGGTGGCTTTCTTGCTTCAATACAAGTTCAGAAGTTCTACTCGGCAGTTTTGCTTATTTTTTTTCCGTCGAGTAACTGATTTCTATACCTTGTCTTTTGTAAATTCGGCCTACAGACAAGCAAGTATACCACATAGTTATGGTAATATTTATATATAATATGTGGTTACCCACTCTCCACACATGTCCAGCAGCAGATGTTCACATTGCCTCAACTTGTACTGTTATTTATAAGTTTTCCTTTTTTAAACTTACTTTGAGACATTGCTTTCACTTAAGTTTGAAGAAGTTGAGGTGTTTTCATAAATGTGTGCTCAAGTGTATTATTAGGCAGTACTTGGAGCTCCTTGTAAGATTCTTGGGTGTCGATTTTGAGCGATGGGTTGTCCAATAGAAGTGCCTGCATCATAGCTACCTTGGTTATGACCAGCCATTTTTCTTAGTGTTTATGGTTCAATGTGTGAATGGGTGTACCCAACATTACCTATTTCTGTATGTAGTATCTGTATGCAAATTCTCTACTTTCTTGCCCTTTCAATGGTTTATGTCTTCTGCAGTTGCGGTTCAGTTATATTCTCCAGATCGTCCTCTCGTTGATATTGCGGAGGTGTTTTTGTGGCTTATGGCTGTTGGCACTATATTATGTGCATCTTATTGGTCAGCGTGGAGTGCTAGAGAAGCATCAATTGAACATGACAAACTACTTAAGGTTTCTTTTTTTACCTACACCATGTTGTTGGAAGGGTGTCTCATGATCTTGTTCAGTCTCTGTGTATTATCAATTGCCGTTATGAACTGATAATGAAATATTGGTTATAGGATGCCCCGGACAATTTAGTTAACATGGAATACACAAATGGTGGTGGTGGTGGTGGTGGTGTAGTGGACATCAACATGACATCTGCTGTCTTATTTGTTGTAATTGCATCAGGCTTCTTGGTTCTACTTTACAAACTTATGTCCACTTGGTTTGTGGTGCTTTTGGTGGTTCTATTTTGCATTGGTGGAGTCGAGGTATGTATATTGTCTTTAGTTGCCTCATTCTACTTTGAAAATGACTAGTGTTTTCCTCAAGACTCAGGGTTTTATGCAAGAATAAATAGGTCAGACGTCAGCCAATTGGCAATTACCGTGACCTCTTCTCCTGCATCATTCCATGTCATTTCTGTCAATCCTATAGCTGCTCCCTGGACTATATTCTGTCATCCTAACTGTAATGCTCATCGGTCCCTGCATTTAATCCCTCAATTGGACTAATTGAATCCTCTAGGAACTAAGATAACTGCTTAGCGACAAATATGTGAATTTCTATGCTCCAGTAGTGTCCTTTTGGTCTAAATGCGCACATAAATGTTTCTTCTATGATTTACAGCTAAAGTCTTGGCTCTGGGCTTTTATTTTCATAATTTTATAGAATGAAAATCTCATCTTGTGTCCTATGCCTCACCTTATAGAGGGGTCCAATGCTTGACTTTGTATTTTTGCCTTTGAAAATGACAAACTAACGTAGTCTTTTCCTCAAGACTCAGGGTTTTATGTAAGAATAAATAGGTCAGACGTCAGCCAACTGGCAATTACCGTGACCTCTTCTACTGCATCATTCCATGTCATTTCTGTCAATCCTATAGCTGCTCCCTGGGCTATATTCTGTCATCCTAACTGGAATGCTCATCGGTCCCTGCATTTAATCCCTCAATTGGACTAATTGAATCCTCTCGGAACTAAGATAACTGCTTAGCGACAAATATGTGAATTTCTATACTCCAGTAGTGTCCTTTGGTCTAAATGCGCACATAAATGTGTCTTCTATGATTTACCGCTAAAGTCTTGGCTCTGGGCTTTTCTTTTCACAATTTTATAGAATGAAAATCTCATCATGTGTCCTATGCCTCACCTTATAGAGGGATCCAATGCTTGACTTTGTATTTTTGCCTTTTTATGACACTGGTTTCACCCAGCATTAAGGGCTTCTACGAAGCCTAGAGCTTTGAGGAATATTATATTGCTGGACCTCATTAATTGAATATGGAGGTTTATGCTTAGGTACGGTGTAACAAGTCACATACTTAGCTATTTGACAACAACTTGATAGGATGAGTGATCTTACATTGAAATAAGCTCTTTGTTTGTTTAGACTTTTAACTTATTTTGTGATTAATTTTATCTGTTTGTGTGTTCCTTTCTCTTCAGGGCCTACAAACATGTTTAGTCGCTTTGTTATCATGGTAAGCTAATTGCCTCTTTTTCTTGCTGCATTTTGTTCGTCGAGTGAAGACAAAAATTGGATTTTCAGCTAGCATATATTTGCCTTGGTCAATATGAGATCTATTCAAATTGCAAATGTATGATGTGAATTCAACTATATATATATACTAAAGTTATTGGGTTTACAACTGTAGAAAGTCTTTTCATAGCTACAGTAAAATCGTTTGATATATATAAACGAAGACAGGTAACAAATCACACCTACTGAGTAGCCTAGTTGGTATTTTCCTCCCTCATAAAGTCGTGCCTGTCAGTTGGCCCGCGTTCGGTACCCGGAAGCTTCACTTTTTTAACCTTTAATTAAAAAATTATTTTCATTATGAGTCTTTAAACATTTCATGTTTTGAAATTATCCTCAAATCATGAAAATTGTTGTTAAGGCCTACAATTCTGAAGTTAATTAGAAATTGATCTATCAAATCATTAAATTAATATTAGACTCCTTAATTCTTAAAATTTTATTTTGAAATTACTCCCTTCAATAAAATGTAGAAGCAATAACTAAAGAGATTAATTTAAAAAGGATTGCGAGAATTAGAGGATCTAAAATATTGCTATTAACTTAAGGGATTAATTTCAAAATAATTTTGGATTGCAGGAACACAATAGCAATTTAAATGGTTTTGAAGCCTATCTAATTAAAAAAATTAATTTTTTATTTTAAGTAACAAACTCAAAATTTACCCCATTTTATTCTGAAAACCATGTACATCAGCCTTTTTCCTTCCAATATTAATGTCTTACAACTCTCATATTTTGAAACAAATATCTTAAATCATGAAATGTGCTATCATGCTCAATCGATTCTTAACTCATTTAGAGTTGACCCCTCAAATTATTAAAATTACTACTGGACCCTTCAGATCGTAAATTATTTTGAAATGAGTCCCTTTAATAAAGAGTAGAAGTAATAATTGGAGTCATTAACTTGAAATGATTACGAGAATCGTGAGATCTGATGACAAATTCAATGAGTTGAGGGTTTATTTGAAAATAAATAATTTAGGTGTATTACAGCTCCCAAAAATATTTTTATCCACTAATTAAAAAACATTTTTCTAAACGATTTACTTAACAATTATTTTTTGACTTCTTCGCACATGTTGCGGCACCGTGCGGGTCAATTTTGCTCGTTTTATAAGACACCTTTTGATGGCAAAACATGATGGAAGAATATTCTATTTTACTTTGGGGATAGACTAACTTGGGGACGAATTTACAACTTTTCTTGTAGTCATTGTTTTGGCTGCATTGTTTCTCATCTTTCTTGTAATCTCCCCTTAAATTTCTAAGAAGTTTGGTATGTTTGAATTAGATGAGAACTAGCTATTACTTTGCAACATATATCAGGACTCTTGTATCTTAAGCATTTGATGCAAGTCTATTTGTTCATGTTCAAGTGTTTGTGATTATCAGGCTAAATGAGGATATTACGTTGAAAATTAAAATAGGAAATTGGAGAGAGGTAGTATCAAAGAGACAAATATTATTCATGCATGAACTAAAACATTAACCAATGAAATGGTGTTTACGTTCTAAAAAGAAACTTCCGTCTCAAGGCAGGTGCAAATATAAAGACAAACGTGTGCAGAAAATTTGATGAACAATCTTTGAACTGACTGTTAAAGATTCGTCGAAAGTCGATAACAGAAAATGGGAAGAGCATTACTGAAAACCATGAAATATCATCTGAAATTGTAGGTGGCTTACATCAAGTGATGGAGCTTGATTTGTACCAGTTTAGCTTGGAGAGCTTATAGAGTATAGCTATGTCTGTGTTCTAAGAGGATAAATGCTTAAAGTTTTATTGGACAATATGGGTAAGTTCAAGTTGACTATTATGGTTTCAGTCCACATTGTAATTCTTAAATTTAGTTCCTCTAACCATTACACCAAAACTCTGGAGTTATGGTGAGGATCAAGGATTATAGTTTTATATTAATTCTAACATGCCCCCACAGGTCGAGCGTCCTTTTTTATGGGTCGAAACCTGGACTCACGTAGCGGTGTCAATTTTTAGAAAATCCGCATTTAATTCGTGACCGGTGGGATTTGAACCTGGGTTGCTCTGATACCAACTCAAATTTAGTTCCTCTAACCATTACACCAAAACTCAGGAGTTATGGTGAGGATCAATGATTATAGTTTTATATTAATTCTAACAGTAATCATTGAATATATAATGATAAGCAATTTGCTTTTCTTGATGAGGTTGAAGATAAAAATAGATGCATCTGTTTTTGTAACCCACTGTGGAACTGAAATTCTATGAACTGAACCTATTTCAGTTGGCTGAACAGCCACCACTTTCTTGAAGATCCAGTTAGAATATGAAAGGTAGCCCGGTCAGAAATCTATTGTGAGAGGAATCTCTGCATGTTTTCTTGGTGCAAAAGAAAACTGAAATGGGGTACTTCTGTCTAACCAATTTCTTCTGCAAGGATTCGACTAATATTATTTTTGATGAAGTTTCTGAAGATTGAACCCGAGACCACTTTCTGCAGCCTGAGAATGATTTCACTTCTTTTGTCTGTTCGGGTGGTCAAGGGTATGATGGATAATATAAGCTCCAACTTGAGAAAGCCACTAGAGTAGTTAGTATATTCAGAAAGTTGGAGAACGTTGCTTCAATCTCATATTGGAAAATTATGTAATTATCTTTTACTTGCTTTCTTAAAATAAAATCTGACTGTCTATCTGGCATAAATCCACTTTCTCAACATAACGAACGAGGATAATAAATCTCTTTTTCACATAAAAAGGAAATGATGCTCCATGGTGGACATAATATTTTCTGGCTAGCTGCTTGTCCATTGTTAGAACTTAAAACGCTCTTCTGATTGTTTACCATTTTATTCTTCTTAAAGAAATATATATTGGAGATGATTTTGTTGAATGTTAAGGCATTATATGGTTGCATGTGATGTCAGATATCATTTATGTTTATCAGCACCTAAGGTTCATCGCGTTCCTAATTCCTATATGCATGGGCCATTCGGGGAACTGTTGTTGGCTGTTTTACCTGTTATGTAACCATCTATATCTATTGCTTCTTCATTATGCACAAATTTAGTGTTTGGCTCCAAATTTTAATTATTCTAGGTGTCATCTATGAGTTTCCAGTTAGAGTACCTGTGCTGGAGTTTATGCATTAAATATAGGATGAAATATTTTGCTTTCAGATTTTAGTGAAATGCTCGATTAATTGTCTATGCTATTTTTAGTACTTGCTATTATGTCCGACTTTATTTGATTTACCTAATCTTTTCTTATCGTGGTGAAGCACTTCATGATGTAATTCACCCGAAACTATAACGCTTTTAGGTAAATAGTTTGCTTTCACGATTTTTCAGGTCCAGGTGGTTTAAACATTCTGGAGAAACATTCATCAAAGTACCTTTGTTTGGTCCAGTTTCCTACCTTACACTGGCTGTTTCTCCCTTCTGTATCACATTTTCTGTCATTTGGGCTGTTTACCGCCAGCGACATTTTGCCTGGATTGGGCAAGATATCCTTGTAAGAGCACTTTATGCATGATAAGCATTATTTTATGTCGGTTTTATCTGGTAAAAAGAAGCATCCTGGCATATATAAGTTGTCTTACTTTCATCCGTTTGCTCCTCTTTTGTTTGCACATTACTTTGCTGTTAGTAGAGATTGAATAGTGAGATATGGTCTTTCTGTTCATTTGGTTAGAGTCAGCACCTTTTTTTTAACAAATTCTTTTGCGTTGTCGTCTCTATAGCAAAGGCACTTCTACGTGAAGCATTATCATGAGGGCATCTGTGTCATACGGGCCTGCCCTACACGCACACTCTGCAAGTTTGTGTGTTTCATCCATGTTGGAATATTTATGTCCTTGTTGGCATGTCCATATTCTTGCACTATGGAAGTGAAAATTGTAGAGAAATATTTGAGCGTACTCTTTAAATTTGTACTAGCGATATTTTTTTCGGTGTGTGAAACTTCTTGTTTCCCTTCCATAATGCAATTATATAAAGTATGCATAATATTGCTAATATGTCAGTGCGAAAGTAGGGGAAGAGACGAAAGATCCTTAGTCTTGCTTATATGTGTACAGAGTTAAATGCTAATATGTAAGTGCAAGAGATGAAAGATCCATAAGCTTGCTAATACATGTACGTATTTGTATGCTATTATGTTAGTGCAAGTGTGGGGGAAGAGACAAAGATCCATGCTTGCATCACAATTTTATATTAGTCCATTATTTCTAAGAAACATGTTGTTTTTCATGACGAGATGCATTGGATTTCTAAACATGTGATGGGATTGATTTTTTTTTCATTGCATGTTCATTTCAGAAAGAACAAAACTTTCTGCTGTTACTTCTGTTTCAAATTTTTACTGCTCAGTGATTCATGATCTAAAAAAAAACTTTGGAAGTTTGTAGACTTTTGTATCATAATCATATAAGACAACCTCATTTGAAACTTCAAAAAATAGGATTTTACATGCACATATAATTTTTTAAAATTGCAGACAATGCATTGTCTCTCTTTGACTGCTATATTTGGGTTTGATTGTTTCCTTTCTAATGGCATGCCATTTTATTCAGGGCATTGCATTGATAATAACGGTTATTCAGATTGTGCGCATACCTAATCTGAAGGTAAAAGCTTATCGTCCTTCTTTGATAGTTTACTTTCAAGTTATCTTTGTGCTTATCCACATTGACATGAACTGCAAGCAATAACACTTGTGCTTGTATGTGTATGAAAAATCTTTTCACTTAGATCCTCTTCTGATCAGCATAGTCAATTTGGGTAGTGTATCTCCACTTCTACATATTTACTTCATAAGTAAACGGTTACATTCCCATATTTGCAACTTTGAATTTTTTTCTTGAACTATTTGCACTTTCTAAAATATTGTCGACAAGTTGTTGCCAAGTTTCTGGCAAAGAAACTATAGACAAAAAAAAGTTATGCATACACCTGTTACAGCCGGTTGATAGTAGGCAAAGGGAAAAGATGATGGAAGCTGTTGTAGGGAGTCACCTTTCTTCTCAGAGGCACAGTAAGATGGAGTTAAATGGAGTCCCATTCCAAAATCAAATTTGTCATTAGGAATTTTCTTGGGTGATTCTTGACTATATCATCAAGAATCAAAATCAAAGGAAAATATTGCACAAGTAACTCTGTCATAGTTGCAGATTGTAATGTTTATAAATTTTCTTTAGTAACTTCCAACGTCAAACACAACAAAGACTTGATTTGTTAATTCAGTTTTTGTCTTTTTTTTGTGCTGCAAAAGTCGTTGTCATTATAAAACCAATTTTATGATAGCAATTAAGCTTTAATAGAGCATTTACGGAACTTCAATCCAGAATTTTAATTGAATACTGCATTGTATTATGCTTCATCTATTACAGATGTTTACACTACTTCCTTTATGAAACCAGGTTGGTACTGTGCTCCTAGGTTGCGCCTTCTTGTATGACATATTTTGGGTGTTTGCGTCAAAAAGTTTGTTCCATGAAAGCGTAATGATTGTGGTAAGTAATTTACTTTTAATTGTGCATTGACTAAGGTATTATTTCCAGGTGACCGATAATACATTAATATGTCAAATAATGTTTACATGTTCTTCATACTTGGCAGGTTGCACGGGGTGACAGAAGTGGCGAGGACGGTGTGCCTATGTTACTTAAGATACCACGCATGTTTGATCCATGGGGTGGATATAGTGTCATTGGTTTTGGTGACATTCTTCTTCCAGGACTGCTAGTGGCATTTGCATTGAGGTTCAGATTCAGTCTTTTTAAAGCATTTTCAGTTTTAATCATCTACTTTTGGAATGGAGCTTGTCTAGTTTGTCTAAAATGCTAGGGTTAATTTCGGATAGACCCTTGTACTATCACTTGATTGCAGATAGATGCCCTGATGCTCTGTAGTTCTATTGCTGTGGATAGAACCCTTAGTGAAAACTTTTTGATTCTTTTGCACACAGGAGGTCTATTAGTCGATCAATCTCTGTGTCTCTCTAAAATTTTAGGTTTAGTTCTGGATTACTATCGCTCAATTGCAGATAGATGCCCTGTAGTTCTATTGCTGTAGATAGAACCCTTGGTGAAAACTTTTTGACTCTTTTGCACTGTCTATCTGCAATAGTAGAACTGTAGAGGGTCTATCAGCAATTGGGCAAGAGTACAAGGGGTTATCTACAATTAACTCAGAATTTTATTGCACAATATTTTCTGATTCTTTTCTTTCAGATGGTAGAGAAAGATATCGTCCACTAAGTGAGTGCAAAGCAAGAGATACATCAGCTGTTTATCTTATGTTTTCTGTTTTCATACAAGTAACTAATGGAATGGTTCTTTCTTGTTCTTACTTTAATAAGACACATCACTTGACAATAAAATTCAATTTAGTAAATTTTGATACTTTAATACGGAGAAAATATCTCAACCTCTAGGTACAAAAGTCGGATGAGGTTCCTGAAAGCTGATGAACTGTAATATCTCAATTTCTGTTGATATAAAGCTTATCTTTTGACACCTTCCAATGATCTTAGAAGGGGAATTTTGTTTGAAGAAGAATTCTGTCACATATGTTATCCACCCTCTTCCCAAGTTTAAATAGTATGTCAAACAATCATAGTTAAAGTCCAAATCTCATGCAGTATACAGTGCTTCACAAACTACTACTGCATTCCAATACTTAATCTAATCAAACCTCAATATGTAAGTTTACTTAAAGTCCATGAAGTGAGGCAGAATAAGCTTTGCCTCATCTCTATTACTTTTTGCATAATTTGAGTGAAAGTGGAAGAATTCTTTGGCTTACTATTGTCCTTTAACAGAATTCTCTCTTCCAATAATTCCTTTTGGATTGTAGCTATTTATTTATTCAAAAGCCAGATACTTAGGTTGTTGCATGATTGATCTGGCATGGAGATTGCTGCATGTTTTCATGTTATTAAGTTCACCCTGCCCTTTTCCCCTTTTTCTCTCCTTGTGTTTTTCTTTTGTCACTGCTGCGGTAATGATATTAATATCTTATTTACCAATTAATTCCAGGTGCCAGATCAAATTTATTTCTCAGTTTATGTGGTTTACCGATACACCCCTTTGCATCAATTCTTACTGTTAAAATGTGCTTTTTTTTATCTGGCTGTTTTCTATTAGTATTTATTTCCTAGGTACTGAGGATGAATGTATCTGTTGTCAGTTAAATACATACATCTTTGCTGATTGTTCTTCTACATATCTTTCTGAATGCATGGAGTTTCTGTTTCTGTTTCTGTTTGTAGGTATGATTGGGCTGCAAATAAGAATTTGAGGGCAGGTTACTTCCTGTGGACTATGGTGGCCTATGGTTTCGGTAAGTTTATGAAGTTATTGATAATTGACAAGTACAGTACAAGTAGAGAAGACATGATATATACTGAACAGTCTTGTGAGGTTGATGGACGATCTATTTATGAACATATCTTAACATGCTTGCCATGTTTAGTTGTAGCACCACGAAGCACAGGATAAATGAAACAAAAGGCAAGATGGCTGATTGATGCTGCTACTAGATAATAGTCGCTTGTTTTTTTTTTTCAATTAAACTTCTTTTTTCTAATCACTTGTAAGATTTGTCAAGCCAACTTCTTACCCATCTCCAGCCCATTTTTACCGAGACAGATTGTGTCATAATCCTGTACACCATGTGTAATTGTACCGAATCTATTTCCTAGATGACTCCCAACTACATTACATTTCAATACCAAGTTATAGGAAATTCAGAAGTTGCATGATAATGTCTTTATATTTATTTTTTTGCAGGTCTACTAATAACATATGTGGCTCTTAATTTGATGGATGGACATGGTCAACCAGCTCTTCTATACATTGTTCCCTTCACCCTAGGTGAGTTTCATCCAACCGAGCTCTGCAAATCTAATCTATAAATTAGTATTATCATTGTGGAGCTCCATTTTGCCTGTGGATGATCTTCTTTACTGCG
This sequence comes from Asparagus officinalis, assembly GCF_001876935.1. Lineage (NCBI taxonomy): Eukaryota > Viridiplantae > Streptophyta > Magnoliopsida > Asparagales > Asparagaceae > Asparagus > Asparagus officinalis. The sequence continues at coordinate 517,327 of NW_017972361.1, forward strand.
ATCAATTTTCTTGCTCTTGTTATTCCTTGGTAATCACTTTTCTAACTTTGTGCAGGCACGCTATCGGCACTGGGAAGAAAAAGAGGCGAACTTAGAAATATTTGGGAGAAGGGAGAGCCCGAGAGAATTTGCCCGCATGTCAAGCTTACCCCAGAATAGGCCTCTAGTCTTTTCCCCCCCTCCTTGTATACCACACTAAACGATCAGTTATTTGTTGTATGTATAAAGTACTAAAGGTGTTAAGGCATTGTAAATTCTGAGCTAAAGGAATGAACACATTGAATCAGTTACTGGAAATGGAAACCGAAGACGATAAACTCTTTTGTGATCCCATTCGCATAGTGAAAAGCTTTCTTGAAATTTTGTCCGGTGAAAGGATCAAAGGAACATGATGCTTTATCAATACGTTGGTGCCTGAGATTGAAGTTTGTGACTGCAATGGTTCTGACTCGCTGCCCTGTTCACTATTTTCTCAGTAGCATATGATGGAAGATTATTCCATCTCTGGAAAGAAACTACAAATCGTATCTTATTTATGTACAATTTAGTACGAGTTTAGACTTTGTTCTTGTTGCCTTGCGCGTCCTAAAAGCATAAGTTTCTGTTATCGCACGCATCCTGATATTTTGAACTGAAAAAAGAAAAGGAGAAATTTGAGATTATGTAACTTAAAAAAGGTTTGAATGAGATTTTATTTTGCTCCCTTCTTCATATTTACCCACCTCCTTCCACGAAACAACAGCAGCATCAAACTTTTCCATGAAGACATCCCTCACCTGAACCTCTTAACCGCTGCCAGAAATTATGATCCCTCAAAAAGTGATAATCTAATCAAATCTTTACGATCGAAAATACCACCAAATTACTCATCAGAAATTTGCTATGCATAGATATAATGCCTTCAGCTTTAGCTTACCAAGTTGAAGGGTGAAAGCTCGCTCGATCTCAGCAGAATTTCGTAGAAAGCAAATCTGACTGTTGAAAACAAATAATTTTCAAAAGATACATGATCATATTCTCAAAAATGAAGCGCTCAATTCATCACTTGAATACGAGACCCAGAACCTCAACAGAAGCACAAAGAGGATGAAAGAAAAGCAGAAGTGGATTAAATACTCCATTCTATAAAGCACAAGAATCCAAGAATGCAACCAGGTCCATGCCACTTCTAGCAGCTGAACAGTTGCTGTTCCCGGTAGAAACTTAATGCACATTGCCGACACCCAAGTATTTCTATTTTGTTGATTATTTAAATTGCGAACATCATGACATTAACTTCAGCAACGGCTGGAGTCTGGAAGACAGAGCCGACCCTCATGCAAATATTGCATGCAGAGGGCTCGTGCATCTGGAGAGTTTTACATAAACACTGGCAAGTCCTCCCTAAAGTTGCACAATTACAAACATATTGACATAAAATTGCATAAATAATTTAAAAAAACTGAAAATACATGCCAATGGCCGTTTCATGTACACCACATTTTGTCAATGGCAGTCTACACTCTCTCAACAGAGACAAGGTTCACCTACCATTCAAAAGAATGGATCAGCTTCAATTGGTCTTATATATGCCTGCATGCTCATCTATGGCCAACACCTGCACCTCAGTGATTATCTAGTTCATAAGTTTATATGATAGAATACGGAAAAAGCTTACATCAATTAAATACAGAGAAGACGATATTGACAGAGAATGCAAACCTGTGTATCTTCTAAGGGAACTATTCCCATTCAGCAAATTCGGAACAAGTCTTCTATCCTGGCCTAGAGATAGGATTTCTTGCATTCTTTCAGGCCAATCAGAATTCAGTCTCCGTGCAAAATCTTCCACTTCTCTGTAATAATTTATAAAATGGATGAGGCAAGCTAGATTAAGATGCAATGGGTCATTATACTCACGTCAGGAGTTTATTTGCATAGCAGCTGTCAAAATGACATAACTGGGATGCAAACAAAGATATATATAACTTGATGTATGAGAAAAGCAAAATAAATAAGAGGAACGCCTTAATAAGGTGAAAGGATAACAAGTCTTTTGCTGCACAAGCATAATAGGTCCAATACAAATACAAGTCTACAGTGACAACCATGTTCTTGCTAGTTTAGCCCATAGCAGCTTGTATTTTTTACGACAGATTGACGCATGCCACTAAATTATGCCACCTTATGTACACAAAAGAAAGCAGAAGCTCATAGTTTGACCTTGGTTATGGAAATTTGTTTTTTTATGGAACATACATATAAATATGCGTGGATAATACCTCTTCTTCCACTTCCAGTTACTATGTTTATAGGATTTGGACTTTTTCTTATTCCGACAGCAAGAAAAAATATTCTTCATGGGCATCCTGCTTTTCTATGTTCTATAGACTTGTATGTAACTATTGACAGTTGGGATATAATACATAGTTTGAATATTCCACCAAAAAGTTTGATTTTAGAACAAGATGATCAATATTAAGTTCTAAATGTAACTATTGAGAGTTGGGATATTATACATAGTTTGATATTCCACCAAAAAGTTTGCTTTTAGTTCAAAATGATCAATATGTAGAATCTGAACAAGTGATTGCTGAGATTCAGGCCGCAAGCTTGTCCTATACTTGTTGAGGCAATTTGGTTAGTTTGATCTCGAATACTTCACCTTGATCATTCCCCCTCAACTTTGATGCAGAAAGCGTAAAAAAGACAATTATCTTGATTATAATGTTTAAGAACTTACTTTCTGCTTATGTATATCTTACTTATTGCTTTACCTAGTTCCTGTGGTTCCAATAGTTTCACCCTCAGTTTCAGTTAGCTTTGTATAGTGTTGCACGGAACAAGTATCCCATCAGAACCGTATCTCAATAGGACTGGGGTGGTTTTAACCATAAAAATAAAAGCTAAAGTTTCCAAAGTAACTCTTTCTCCACGCGCAAAAGGCATATTTCCGTATTCTATGTGCGGTTCTGATCTTGCAAGCATATCTCTGTTGCACACACGCACGCACAGATATATATAACAAGATGGTCACTGTTTAGTGAAGGCAAGTGTTTAAAGGCTACCTTATATTATCGAGTGCACTGAATAAGTGGCTTTCGAGTAAGTGATGTGGCCCTCTAGCAATTTAAGTGGCCTCCAGGAAACATATGATAGGTGTATGCTAGGCACACCCTGTCTTCAGCTGCCTTTATTGTGATTAATTTATGCACTTTGCCATGCTACCGGACTATAGTATTTGTAGCCTTCGTGTCAGGATTGAGGAGATTTACGAATTATCATTTTTAATATACATGTAAAATTAAATATTATAAGTTTAAATGGTTATAATATCGCTACCATAACAATGATCAGCTATTAACTATTCAAAATTTTAAGACGAAAACCTGTAAAATACAAAAAGAATGGAATAAAAGGAAAAGAAAACCAATAAAGGTAACTTGTGTGCAGTAACCAAATTAAAACAAGGACACTTACCTGTCAAGTTCCTCCTTCATTGCAGGATCCAACTCATCATCAATATCTACATCATCAAATTCAACTTTGGACACTAAGTCGCTCTCTGTGCTTTCAAGTCTTGCTGAGCTCCTACTTGGGGTAGGAGAGCACTTGCCAACAGCTTCGTGGCATATTGTAAGACTAACAGCTTCCTGAACCTTAATATCCACATCAAGTAAATGACTCGTCTAGAAAAACAAACTTGCGCAGAAGAATTAAAATTAAATCAAACCTTCTTGGACAATTCTTTGCCTGTTGTGCTCCTACATGGATCCTTCAACTGATCCTTTTTCCTTCTATTCTTTTTTTTACTTTTTGCACCTCTAACAGCTTTAGAATCTGTGCAAATCAAAATAAAGAGCAACTTAGTGTTCACTCTTTGGAAAATAAGGGAGCATGCGTCTCAGTTAGAGATTATTCTATAAACATCAAAGTTTTAGGATCCAAGGTTAAGAATGGATCCATATGTCATGATTTAATGTTAGCCGAATGCAACAATTAACATCCATGAAATACCATGAATTATCATGAAACTTGGTTTCAGAGATTGACGCAAAAGATGGTAAATTTAACATCTAACACTCATATCAATTGTATGCTATAAATAAGCATGAAGGAGAAAACTTCATGACTAAAGCAATCCAGAAATAAACTAAACCTATCCCAAAAAAAAAAGATTCATGTATTCTAGAAATTTTGTAGAAATCACCATGAGATACAAACAAGTATCAGGACAACAAAGGTAAGGAAACAGAATAAGGTAGATCACCTTCATCACTGATCATAGAAGGACAAAAGCACTAACAGTAGGAATTGCCTATCGAAAGAAAGAGAAACAATGAACATAATGGGCTGCAAATATATTAAGTACATAAAAAGAGGACATACCTCCATCTCCATTTATAAAAGACAAAAGGTCATCAACAGACCGCTCATCTACTTGCTCATCTACTCGCTCTTCTTCAACTTCAACATCCTAAAACAGGAAGTCAAAATATAAGGCTGGCACATTTATAATTAGAACCCTAAACTTCAACCTGAAAATTTTATAAAGAAACTTTAGCTTATTATTACTGCACCATAGTCTGCAAAGATGGTGTAGCTATTACCTTTAGCTTTTGTCTATCCTTTAGTTCTTTTCTTTTTTTAGCATAAAGTCGATTCAACAGACGAATTCGTGGATCATCGGTGGTATTTTTCAATGGTTCCAATTTCTCTTCCTGAAAAGTGACCAATGAGATAAGAACAATATTCACACTACAATGGATGAACAGAAAAGAAAATGAAATAAAGCAAATACCTCAGTGAGGTCATCAGGCAAATGGAATGTCTCGCGTATCTCCTCAGGTGTTTTTCCTTCAATCATGCGAGCAAGTGCCCTGCTAGTGAGATCAACCAAAGGTTTTAATTGGAGACTATCAGCAGCAGAAGCCAATTCACATAACCTTTTGGTGTCAGCCTTAACAAACTTTTCATCAAAGGACTTCCGCTCCTACACAAAGTAAATATAAAACTGTTGAACAAAACAAAGATAATGGTAAACCCTCTGTCCTCTAGTTTCAATCATGTAATGATCTGCAACAAGCTAGTCAACTGGTTGATTAAGCATTCAAACCTGTTCACCCTATAAGAAAAATTGCTAGCCCCTTAGACAAATTGATGCTTAAAGCATCTAAAGGACCGGTTGTGAACTTTAGTACTTTGAAAAACTAGAAATGCACTACATTCAAGAAGAGAACCAACCTTGTTAGAACGGCCTGGCATTTGATGAAATCGACAGTAATCGAGGATCAAGCTAAGAATAGCTGGGTTGACCCTTTCTGGAAGAGAAATAGCATAGTTCTTGGAAGAACCCAGGCCCTTTTGAAGTATTTCTCGACATATCATGGGGCAGAACATAGCAACCTCCTCCTCTACTTGTTGGATTGAACCATCGGCACACTCGAGCCATATATATGACTTCATAGCCTGTTAGAAAATACCCAAATATATGACTCAATATATCTCGACATATCATGTAATCATTGTTAAATTGATGCAGATTAACTCATAAGAAATAAGTGATGTATAAGTTGGAGGAGTCTAATAAAATGGAAAAATTAGCAAAACTCTGGCATTGTAATTCCCTTCAAAATAACAGACCTTGTTGTATTGTTGGCGGTTAGAGAAACACAGAAAGAGGTATAAGGGAAGTAAACAAAGTGAACATTGAACAAACAAAAAGTCAAGAAGAAAGAAAGATTCCCATTTCGAATATGTGTGTGAGCGGTCTTAGGGATTCCCAACGCACCTCTGGTTTGATGATTGCCATTTCGCTTTCTGACATTTTGATGTGGTCCTTAAGTATACAATGAAACTGGATTACCAAGCACAAAGAGAGTTATGACTTCTCCCCACCGTCAACAAATTTAAATCAGCAAGCCGCAGGTGGGCTGGCAAGGACACCTTGTCCTTATACAATGAATATTGACTGCCTACATACACAGCTGTGAATTATAGATACACTAATGACATATATATAATTCCTATTTGAGAAAGCCTTTAGCATCTGTAAGCCTATCATAGAAAAGGCTTCAGTGGGAAAGCTGTAATGGCAGAGTCTCAAATTACTTGCTTGACCTACCAAAATAGAAAAGAAAAAAAAAACCAGAATTATGATTCAAAGATATACCAAAAATAACCAATCGTACTAATACAACAATGCAATTATGCATTAAGTACAGAATTTTAAAAGACCTGTCATCCTGAATACAAACTTTTTATGCAAACCCTTTTTCTTTATAAATTCAAATTACTAGACGCTCTCATTGTTCACAATTTATTTACTAGTATACAAAACTACAGCTACATGTAGAAGGACATATAGCAACGTGACATGACATAAGAAGCTTGAATAAGACACGACAATGCAAACATTATATAACTCAATACAACAAGTTGCTATAAAGTACACATGATTCTGATTTGGTTTAAGTGGCAAACAAGTGTCCTTTCACAATCATGGTTAAATGTTTTGGTTTTTTATGAATCTGGGAAAACTTTGGTTTAGTCTTAAACATGTATAACTTTTAATCAAGCGACACTATCAGTAGAATTATTTGATTTCTTCAGTCAATGATTCTAACCAAAAATCCAATCATGGGTCACAACCACAACAAACTTTTTCGGTCTCATTTGATTCTCAAATGATCATAGAACGTGACAAAACGATGAATAACATGTTCTAGAATGGTACAAAGAAAGCATCAGTGGGTAAAAATTGCCAGTTTCAACATGACACCCAGTACTAGGTACAGGGGCGGAGCTGAATGGGTGCCTCTGGGTTCCCAGGACACCAGTAAAAACTGAATATCTACCAGAGAGCACATATAAAAATAACAAAAGTATAGATGGTTTAGCAGAAAAGGGTCTCAAGGAACCCAGCATGCGCGCGGGTTCGAATCTCGCAAGGAATCCATCATGCGCGTGGGTTCGAATTTTTTCAGCTTAATGATAGTTTGGTGGCTAATGTTGAGAGAGATGTATTTTCCACCATTACCGATGTATCTATAGGACACCATAGGATTAAAATCCTGGCTCCGCCACTGACTAGGTACAATCAATAATTTCACTGATTCTGCCGATAATGTAGGTACTAAATTTGCAACCTTTGCTGGTCAATCTCTAATTTTTTCCTCTAATTTCATAAACAGAAAACCTAATTTGCCATTTAAACGAATAAACACAGCTTCCATGAATAATCACGCAATTGATCTTTATCCTTAGAATTCCGTAATGAAAACTTGGTGCTAACAAAAAAATAAAGCAAAACATACAATGGCGTATTCGAACCTTAATCTTCGCGCTGAGCTACAAAAAGAAGTTAAATTTTGAAAGAAAAATTTAACCTTCGGTAAATAGAAAAGGGAAAAGATGGGACTTTGGATTCTCTTCGATGACGGAGTAACCTGCGGCGGGCGGCGCGGCGGCGTCGGAGAGAGATAGGGGCCTCTGTGTAAGCTTAGAGAGAGAAAGCAAAGGGGAATGATGAGAGAGAGTGAAGCAAGAGAAAGTTTGGGGGGGGGGAGGGCGGAGGGGGTCGATTCTCTGAATGCCTCACAAGGATTAGGTTTTTCAGGGTTTTTTTTGCATATCGAACCTTTAACAGCTTTCGCATTTCCGTACGCACCCTCAAAATAAGTTTCCTAGTATGTACTCTTTCCTTACTACTGCTACTCATATTTTTATTTACCTTTTATTTGTAAAATTAATTTCCTAGTATTTTCCTTTTATTCTTTATTCTTTTTTTTTTGAAGTGTGAAATCTTTTTCTCTATATTGCTATTACTCAAAAGCGACAATACAATTTGTAAAATTTTCCTTGGAAATGTCATAAACCCAGCAAGATTCGTGTTTTATTCTGAGTGTAAAAAAAGTATGTTTCTTTATGAATGAGCTTGGAATGTGAAATATTAGTATGCTTTTTAAAAAAAAATACTTCTATTGCTAGCATGCAACAGTACTACTTATACTTCTTATTGTTCTTAAAAATATCATAATTAGGAAAATTTTGTATTCCATGTTCAGTGTCAAAATGATAAACTTTGATAGGAATGGGGTGTTTCTTAGTTTTGTACGAACAATAGAAAAGAAATTTCAATACTTTTTTTTTCTCCCCCAAACATTCAACCTCGCTCTCCTTTTAATAATGATATTTTTTGTTGTATAAAGACAAAACCTATGATTATTTTTTTAAAGCTAATCAACAACAATTTCATAGTGTATCATTGCCACTAGTGGCGAAACCAACAATTTTGGCAGAAGATCCAAAAAATAAATTAAACTTTCACTCACAATAGTAGAAGATACTTAATCTCTTTTAATAAATCGTTCCTTGATTGAGTCAGCATATTAGTCCCTCAAGTCTTTCACACTTCACAAGTAGTCCCTTAAATTGTGAAAAATGCTATTAGGTCCCCTAATTGTTGACTGATTTAGAAATTAGGATGTCCACTCGAGAATATAAATAACTATTAGAGGGATTACTTTGAAAAAAATTGAGAATTGGAGAAGCTACGACAATAGATTTTACTTGGCAATCCCTCCAAATGCTACATCTAGTCTTGATTTTCATTTTTTTTGACGAAAAGAAACAGGATGAGATGCCCTGTTCATATATCATTGATTATCCAAAAAATAAGAAGCCAATCTTAAACCTTAAAGACACAAGCCTAAGTGCCACAAACCAAGAATCTCCACCTAAGAATAGGGAGAGTACTATAGCTGTCACCTATTACGAAGGAAGGGAGAGATGAAGAGGGGAACTTAGGCTAAGCATTCAAGAGAAAGATTGGTATGAGAGTATACAAAATTTGGAGCTTACACCAAGACCCATTTACATAAAAAAAAACAAAAACAAAAGACTATAAGCAGAAGTATAAAGTCATAATTACACGAATGAGTTTATCAGAGCTTGTATCCTCAGAAATTGTCCCCAACCATTGTCATGTCGTGGGATGAGGAGTCCTTTGGCAGCAACAGCTGTGATAGTCCCATGTCAGTCATCACCTTATGAACGATGGCAGCTCTCTTAGCTGCAAGGTTGCTTGTCCATAAGATTACAAAGTGAGAGATGTTAGATGCTAGCACATAGGGAGATATCTCTGACTGATGGAAGATCAGGTTGTTTCGAGCGGCTCCATAAGCACCAACAGATGGACGAGAACTAAACAACCCACAACAGTCTATCCTCTTTATCCCCCAAAATGAGCCATTAGATTCCAAAATCAAACTGATTTCATGAGAGAGAGGAGATATATGTAGGAATGGTATGAAGTAGGCCTAGACCAATTTGATGTAGGAACAATTGTGGAATAGGTGGTCGTCACTTTCATGTTCTTTGTTACAAAAAGAGTAGGAAGTGTCACCAGTTCAGCCTTTATAGCTAAGGTTCACCTTGGTATATATTGAGCTTTCTCTTACTAAGGATCCAAAAGAAAACTTTCACTTTGAGGGGTGTAGTAGATTTCCAAATAAATTTATAGCCTCTAAATAAATATCCAGTGCTATTGATGAAGGTGTAGATAGATTTAACCGTAAAGTTGTCTGGCGGATGGAATGGCCACCAAGCCACATCATCGACATAAGTGGGCTAAGCTGAGAGGTAGGAGAGATAATCTCTTAGTGCCTGGACCTCTAATCTATCAGAGATGGAGATAAGTCTTCTGATTAAAGACTGTCATCTCCACCATTGTTGTAGAGGATCCCTTGAAATCTAACACTAACATTGGCCAATAGAGAAATGTGGTATGCCCCAAGGAACATGGAAGCTAGGGTATTGGGCCCTGTTCATTTGTCCTCCTAGAATGTGACACAAGAACCTTTCCCTAAATTCCATTGAACTAAACTCCTTAAAGCCAAACTACAATAGAACATGTCCTTCTAGAATCTAGAAGCAGATTGGCCAGGTTGTGTGCAATTAGGATTAGGATAGTGGGATAAGTACAAAGAGATTAGGACTTTACCCCTAGGAATGATTCATTAGGGAGCACTTTCCACAGCCATTTGGAAATAAGGGCAAGTGGGTAATGTTAAGTCATGAGGTTGAGAAATG